>NC_054705.1:29995252-30132752 GCF_016097555.1 Gigantopelta aegis | reverse complement strand
TTATTTCCCCGGTTATGATTGCCCGCTGGGGTAATAAAATAATTTATATAACGCTCGACTTTAGTTCCTTTCTCCAGAGAATTTACCGTCACGACGGGTCTCGTGATGTGTTAAGACATCAGAGAACGCTGGTATCCCCATCACGATCTGTATTAACCTTATTAGCACAACAATCCGCCATTGTGCGCTTATCACCTCTGTTTTTAATTAAAGGAAATCCAACACGGTACAACTTAGCGGAGCGGTCGCCTCACGGAGAACTGAAAGCGGAGCCGTCGGCTAGAATTTCGTCTTCAGAGCTATAATATTTAACATGACTTTTCTTACACTTGTGCACGTTCAGAATTCACATTAAAATTGGTGTAAGTCAATTCAGTCTTGTCGAATATTTATTTATTTATTTTATTTTCAACTTATTTTCGTGCTCATTATCCAATTAAGGTTCCAGGACGCTGTCCTGGGCACACGTTTCAGCTGTCTGGGCTGTCTGTCCAGGATAGTGGGTTAGTTGTTAGTTGGTTAGTTGTTAGTTGGTTAGTGGTTAGTTGGTTAGTGGTTAGTGAAACAAAAGAGGGTGTAGTGGCCTTACACCTACCCATGAACCCTTAAGAACTCGCTCTGGATTGGAGCCGGTAGGCTACCGGGCTGCGAACCCAGTATCTATCAGCTTGTAGTCCGATGTGTTAGCCACTGTGCCACCGAGGCCGGTCTTGTCGAATTCATTTTATTTCATTTCAACTTATTTTCGTGCTTATATCCAATTAAGGTTCAAGCACGCTGTCCTGGGCACACACATCAGCTGTCTGGGCTGTCTGTCCAGGACAGTGGGTGAGTTGTTAGTTGGTTAGTGGTTAGTGAGAGAGAAGAGGGTGTAGTGGCCTTACACCTGCCCATTGAGCCTTTAAGAACTTGCTCTGGGTTGGAGCCGGTACCGGGCTGCGAACCCTGTACCTACCAGCCTGTAGTCCGATGGCTTAACCACTACGCCACCGAGGCCGGTCTTGTCGAATAGTTGGGTTTTTCTCTTGTTTTATATAGGTGTACAATCAGTTTGTCCGTATTCAATATGTACGTGCACGTCATCCGCATACATGGGTCGGATCTAGCTCAGTCGCTAGAGCGATCGTCTGAGGACGGATACTGTTTTATTTAACGACGCACTCAACACATTTTATTTACAGTTATATGGCGTCAGACATATGGTTAAGGACCACACAAATATTGAGAGAGAAAACCCGCTGTCGCCACTTCACGGGCTACTCTTTTCGATTAGCAGCCAGGGATCTTTTATATGCACCATCCCACAGACAGAATAGTACATACCACGGCTTTTGTTACATCAGTTGTGAAGTACTGGCTGGAACGAGAAATAGCCCAGTGGTCCCAAACCGACAACGCATCAAGCGAACGCTTTATCGCTGAGCTACGTACCGCCCAGTACCGGGCTGCGAACCCAGTACCTACCAGCCTTATGTCCGATAGCTTAACCACGACATCACCGAGGCCGTTATAGTCGGTACCTGGATTCAGACATATTTTCGAAGTCCACTTTAGTTTTTTTCCATTTACCATAGTTTGACACCCAATAGCCGATATATTTTTCGTGTTGGGGTGTTGTTAAACATTCATTCATTCATTCATACGTCCCGCCCCTCGATGGTCTGAGGTGCTTGCGTCATAGGATTGAATCACCTCAGAGAACCCATTCTCTTATATTTTTTTTTTTTTCATCCAGCCAGTGCTCCGCGACTGGTATATCAAAGGCAGTGGTATATGCTGTACTGTCTGTGAGAAAGTGCATATAAACGATCCTTTGCTGCTAATAGAAAAACGTAGCGGGTTACCTCTAGGACTTCATGTCAAAAAATACCAAAATTGCTGACATTTCAATAGCTGATAATTAAAAAAAAAAAAAAAAAACAACGTGCTTTAGTGGTGTCGTTAAATAAAACAAATTTTAACCCATCCCCAAATGTTGTCCGCATACTAATGCATCACAGGCGTGACTTGTGTACTTTTATACATCGTTGTATTGTTTTTACTTAAAGGGACTAACCCTAGTTTTTAAACACTAAGGCATATTTCTTTTTTACTATTATAGCCATTTTTGATAACTGAAAACATACTTTACTTAGATTTTATTGTTTAGATTATCCATTTCCGTACATTCGAAGTGTTTTTAGGTCATCCTGGTGTTTTTAATATCACAAAAATGCATTTCTCATATTTTTAAAGACACACGTGCGATAGGTAACAATTATGGAGTTGAGTTTTAGTCTATTTTTAGAGGATATTCCACCGTTTCAAAGTTACAGACTCACGTTTCACTCAATTGTAACTTTATTCAAATGTGTTACAGGTTTGTATATTAAGTATTCTTAGAGTGCAGTTTCATGGGCTGAAACTAGGGTCTGTCCCTTTAAATCGATTGGACAAATCCACTAGCCCTCTGTGCGGGCAAGCGAATTTTTGGTCTGGGCTAGTGGAAATTATCAAATGCATTACTATAATACATAGGACACTAGCCAAGTCCTCTGTGAACGCTAGCGATTTGCTCAGATATTTGTTGGGGTAGACACTACAGATCGTTAAATTTATAGAGGATATTTCATGTTCTTTGTCAAATATGATTTATATCTCATCAAGTGAAGTTTACAGTCATATCTCACGAGTGTGATATGATTGCATACTTCACGAGATGAGATATAAATAATATTTGACAAAAAAACATGAACTTTTCTATTTATTATATAACCTTTGGAAATTTACCTTTATTTTTAAAATGCCTGCAGCAAAATAGTTTCGGCTTTCTTACAGTGAAGATAACACTTTCTACAGTAACGATAACACATTTTAGAGTGAAATAGTGAAATTTTCACTCTAAAATGTGTTATCGTCACTGAGTGACTGGTAACACTTTTATTTCACTGATATTTTAAGATATTTCACTAAATGTTGTACAGGGCTTCTAGAATACGGTAACCCGACGCCCGTGGCTTGTGTTTTTTTCGGTCAATTTATCAGTTTTATCCCGACGGCTAGTGGATTTATTAACAACGTAAAATAACAGTTATATAATAATACAGTATTTTTCAAATACGAAAGCAAACCCAAACCTCAGTATATTCAATCATCTAAACTAAAAAATAACAAACCCGTACAGTTTCATTTCCCCCGACAATTGATTATGTGTGTTAATAATCGAACATCCCATTGGTGGAGTTTAACTGATCAATTTTTATTTATAGTCGATTTATAGTCGATTGTTAAAACATCACTAATATAAGAAATGCACTCAACATACTCGTAGTTAAGAAGGAAGGAAGGAAATGTTTTATTTAACGACGCACTCAACACATTTTATTTATGGTCATATGGCGTTGGACATATGGTTAATATCACACAGATATTGAGAGAGAAAACACGCTGTCGCCATTTCATGGGCTACTCTTTTCGATTAGCAGCAAGGGATCTTTTATACGCACCATCCCACTTACAGGATAACACAAATCACGGCATTTGATATACCAGTCGTAGTGCACTGGCTGGAGCGAGAACTAGCCCACTGGGCCCATCGACGAGGATCGATCCCAGACCGACCGCGCATTAAGCGAACGCTTTACCACTGGGCTACGTCCCGCCCCCGTAGTCGACTCTATGATTATCGATCCCCGTCGATGGGCCCATTGGACTATTTCTCGTTCCAGCCAGTGCATCGCGACTGGTATATCAAAGGCCGTGGTATGTACTATCCTGTCTGTGGGATGGTGCATATAAAAGATCCCTTGCTACTAATGGAAACATATACCAGCTTTTCTCTCTTTGACAATATCATAATTACCAAATGCGTGACATCCAATAGCCGATGGTTAATGAATCAATGTGCCCTAGTGGTGTCGTTAAACAAAACTAACTTTAAATAATTATATTACCTGTCGGTTGAACGACGTCTGCGGTGTCTTTTTGATGTCGTCCAAAGTTTCTAACTAGAAACGACCGTGGCATCTTCACTTTTGTTGTTGTTGTTGTTGCTGTTGTTGGTATTGTTACATCACCTACAACACCGTCCGTGTCCTGGCGAACACCACTGTCACTGAGATGAAGTCGGCAACGTAAGGTCCGTTTTATCCTTTTGAATATTCATGAGGCGCGTGTTATCTTTATCATAATATACAAGAACAATGTGACACGTGTTCGGACCACGTCCAAATTAACACCCACCTTTATATGGCTATTTTATAATATATATATATTTTCTTAACATCCAATAACCAATATGTTTTGGTACTGGAGTGTCGTTAAATGTCCATTCATTCATTCATTTATGCTGCACGAAAGAGAGAGAGAGGGAGAGAGAGTGAGTGTGTGTATGTGTGTGTGTGTGTGAGAGAGAGAGAGAGAGAGAGAGAGAGAGAGAGAGAGAGAGAGAGAGAGAGAGAGAGAGAGAGAGAGAATGAATGAATGAATGTTTAACAACACCCCAGCACGAAAAATACATCGGCTATTGGGTGTCAAACTATGGTAAATGAAAAATACGAGACAGACAGCGAGAGAGAGAGAGAGAGAGAGAGAGAGAGAGAGAGAGAGAGAGAGAGAGAGAGAGAGAGAGAGAGAGAGAGAGACAGACAGACAGACAGACAGACAGGCAGACAGGCAGACACAAGGGGGGAGAGGGGGGAGACAGACAGCGATACATAGAGAGAGAGAGAGAGAGAGAGAGAGAGATAGAGAGAGAGAGAGAGAGAGAGAGAGAGAGAGAGAGTGGGGGGGGGGGAATGTTTTATTTAACAACGCACACAACATATTTTATTTACGGTTATATGGCGTAGGACATACACAGATATTGAGAGAGGAAACCCGCTGTCGTCACTTCATAGGCTACTCTTTTCGATTAGCAACAAGGGATGAGATAGAGAGAGAGAGAGAGAGAGAGAGAGAGAGAGAGAGAGAGAGAGAGAGAGAGAGAGAGAGAGAGAGAGAGAGAGAGAGAGATATTACTATTAGCCGAATGCCGTACCCTTAAGCTAATAATGTCTTTACTGGTTGCGAGGCAAGCGTATCTCCAGGAATCAGACAAACATCACTTCCTGTGTCTAAATACTTTGGCAAATACATCGTCGATATGCGCATAGCATCTCCCCAGCAATTACAGCGAGTTCGTGTTTACAGGGTTGTTCATGAGGGCGAGTGATTGCGATAGCTTTTAAACAGCTTTTTGCGCAGAACGTTATTATGTGACTGAAAACGATACCGGCCTCGGTGGCGTCGTGGTTAAGCCATCGGACTACAGGCTGGAAGGTACAGGGTTCGCAACCCAGAGCGAGTTCTTAAGGGCTCAATGGATAGCTGTAAGGCCACTACACCCTCTTCTCTCTCACTAATCACTAACCAACTAACAACTAACCCATTGTCCTGGACAGACAGCTCAGATAGATGAAGTGTGTGCCCAGGACAGCGTGCTTGAACTTTAATTGGATACAAGCACGAAAATAAGTTGAAATGAAAAATAAATGTGGAATTGTTTGCGAGTGCTCGGTCTCCTGAACATGGCACTGTTTTACACCTTAGAAAGGTAGTGCGAGTTAGTGTTTATATACACAACAAAACTAATTAAGGGTCTGGACGAACGAATGAATGAATGTTTAACGACACCCCAGCACAAAAATACACATCGGCTAATGGATGTCACAAATGGTAAGTATGTGAAAATATTTTTATATATTTATGTAAAGCCACAGTGTAAGGAGCTGTGTGGAAAAGTATAATACAATACATAAAATCGAGGTAAGTAAACCTTAAAACTTTGTATAGAAGTCAAAATGTTTCAAAAACTTTACAATTAATTCTGGATGGAATTTAAAGGATTCCAAAACATTTCTGTTGCCAAATATATCATTTCTCGTCGGCTTGAGATGATCACACTGCATCAAAATGTGGCGCACAGTCAGTGTACACTGACAATGTTCACACTGAGGAGCAGGGTCCTTCTTTAAAATAAATGAATGTGTCAAATATGTATGGCTGATGCGGGCACGGCACAAGACTACTTCATCCTTCCTGCACCGCCTGTAAGATGACTGCCACTCTCCCAGGACTGGCTTGACAGAAAGAAGCTTGTTCGCAACCGCACCGTCCCAATCATCTTGCCAAGTCGAAAAAATATAATGGTTAATATGAAATTTAAAATCACTGTAGGGGACACCAACATGGACACGGGGCAAGTTCAAAGCAGACTTGGCAGCAACATATGCCTTTTCGTTACCCTTAATGACAACATGGCTGGGCACCCAACAAAATATAACATCTTTAATGGCAATTGATAAAAAGACACACATTCGTATCACCATTCCAACTAACGGGTGCTCCAATTTCATGTACTGTAGAGCTGTAGAAATAATATATTTGGATGCACATGAATCCTTAATCTGTTCCAGGGCTTTAATGATTGTCCAGGTTTCAGCAGTAAAGATTGATGCTGAATCGAGCAATCTCATGGAAATTATTGCGTCTGATGGGAAAACTATAGCACAAGCCACAGAATTCCCATCCCATGATGTGTCTGTGGCCTTTGTTCTTTTTTTTTTTTTTTTTTTTTTTTTTTGTTGTTGCTAAGGTCATATTATTTTAGCAAGTTTTAATCTGTCATAGAATATATTCTGACATAGGAATTGTATTGTGATTCATGCAAATGTGAATGGTGATGTTCACCCTTTAAGCTTTTGTATATTGTGACTAGAAATTAGATCATATCATTTATTAATTTCACAACATATATTATAAAAATAAAATTTCTGGTATGGAGTGAATTCGGTCTTTATCACATATTTTTATGATGACTTATTTTGGGCTGGAAAATTACCATATTTATCTTCGTTTGTTGAAAGAAAAGTTCCCAAAACCCGACGAATTGGTCGATTTAGTGTAAACAGCTCAAACGATAGGAGAAAAACAAATCAAAGTGATGCCTTGTTTGTTGATCGGCGCTTATCTTCCCTGTCTACACAATTTGACGTAACGTGGCGCGCGCATCATAGAGTGAATTCCGGCAGAGGTCTTTATGGGACCTTATTAAACACTTTTAGTCGTACATTGTTTGATTTACCTATTACTGTTGTGAAAATAATCTAAATGAGATTAGACTCATCAAACAGTTAAAGAGTTCTTTGTCTTTAGTGTACAATTTACAGAGGAGTTGGTTATTGTAAATTAACCGGTTCCAATGGTGTATTGGTTGAGACATGTAGGCAGTGGGTTCGCAAAGAAAGCGGGTTTCCTCTCTGCTCCTCTGTCTCTGTCTCTGTGTGTTTCTTTGTCTGTCTGTCTGTCTCTGTCTGTCTGTGTGTGTGTGTGTGTGTGTGTGTGTGTGTGTGTGTGTGTCTGTCTGTCTGTCTTTTTCTTCCCCTCTGTATCTGTATCTCTCTCTCTCTCTCTCTCTCTCTCTCTGTCTTTCTTTCTCTCTCTCTCTCTCTCTCTCTCTCTCTCTCTCTCTCTCTCTCTCTCTCTCTCTCTCTCTCTCTCTCTCTCTCTCTCTCTCTCTCTCAACTGACTGAGATCATTACAAAGAATCATCTTATTCAATTCACTCCATCTTGATATCTGTGCTTATAGTAATCAAGCACAAACGAGTATTGATAATATGTGATGGCCTTACACTGAGCTATCCCTAAAAAAAACCCCACCCGACCGTCGTGTAGATAGCCAATTCTCATTAGCCGAGGCTATACACACAACCACCTACCCCAAGTTCGGCCAGCAAACGTTTCGCTAACATTCGCGAACTATTTGATTGGTTACTGAAGTGGTCATTCGGTTTACCGTGTAGCATAAAAATCAGCCTAACTAACGTTAGCGACAAGCGGTTGACTGAACGTACCCCCAGGTATATAGCCACTTCTATGTTAATTGAAAAAAGATGGCGGCATCCAATGACATTGTATTTACAAAATGCATTTTTGTACGCAATATTTAGAACGTATTCGCTTAGACCTAATAAGCGCAAACCGGCCTCGGCGGCGTCGTGGCAGGCCATCGGTCTACAGGCTGGTAGGTACTGGGTTCGGATCCCAGTCGAGGCATGGGATTTTTAATCCAGATACCGACTCCAAACCCTAAGTGAGTGCTCCACAAGGCTCAATGGGTAGGTGTAAACCACTTGCACCGACCAGTGATCCATAACTGGTTCAACAAAGGCCATGGTTTGTGCTATCCTGCCTGTGGGAAGCGCAAATAAAAAGATCCCTTGCTGCTAATCGAAAGAGTAGCCCATATAGTGGCGACAGCGGGTTTCCTCTCAAAATCTGTGTGGACCTTAACCATATGTCTGACGCCAATTAACCGTAAATAAAATGTGTTGAGTGCGTCGTTAAATAAAACATTTCTTTCTTTCGGTTTACCGTGTAGCGTAAAAATCAGCCTAACGAACGTTAGCGAAAAGCGGTTGACTGAACGTACCCCCAGGTATATAGCCACTTCTATGTTAATTGAAAAAGATGGCGGCATCCAATGACATTGTATTTACAAAATGCATTTTTGTACGCAATATTTAGAACGTATTCGCTTAGAACGTAAGCGCAAAAAGAGTTACTGGCGAAGTGGGGCATCGGGAAGTAAAGAAGGCTGTTGGAAGATAGAATAAAAGAGGAGACACGATCAAAACCTGTTAAAAAGGCCCTGCATATTATATTATAGATTACGGTTCAAGCACGCTATTCTGGACACACACCACCTGGACTGTCTGTCCAGGACAGTGAGTTAATAATTAGTGCTTAGTGAGAGAGAAGACGGTGTAGTGGCCCTACATCTATCCATTAAACCGTTAACACTCGCTCTTACAGGAGCCGTACCGGGATGCGAACCCAGTACCTACTAGTCTTAACACCGATGGCTTAACTACCACACCACCGAGGCTGGTTAGCTGATGTTTAGAACTGACAATGGAATCGCTATTCAAATGTTTTCAAGCGTACTGGTAGAGTATATGTGTCGTATTCAACAGCTATATTTAACCCAACTAAAGATTTGGTGAACAACATTCACTAACCGTTTTGACGAGCTCGCTACTTTTCACTGTGTAGTTTGGTGTACTTCCTACTCTACCGTTGTTTGACCACTTCAATAAAGTGTTGTTTATGTGCAATCCCAGAGACTTCATTTAAACTGGCTAAAGTGCCACTGTACTTCAAATATTCAAAGCATGGGCGTTGGCGCAATTTGACTGTCATACATTAGTGTACTGAATGACAAAGGAACGTCTTCATCTAACGAACAAATGCTTGTACATATAATATAATAATATAATATAATATAATATAATATAATATAATATAATATAATATAATATAATATCATTATATATCATTATATATGATACGATACGATACGATACGATACGATACCATACAATACCATACCATACCATACCATACCATACCATACCATACAATACAATACAATACAAAATACAATACAATACAATACAATACAATACAATATAATATAAAACAGTGGTTCAAGTTCCTGACCTTGATTATTGCTTGTTCTTTTCAGATTTTAATTTTTTTTTTAATCACAATAACTTTTGTAGCACAGGTGGACAATCTACTGAAAAAAAAATTGTCATATAAAAGATCCCATGCTGCTAATGGAAAATGATATGAGTGTAAACTTCACGACAAAAAACATAAAATGTTCTATTTATTATATAATTGTTGGCAATTTAGATAACACTTTCTACAGTGACGATAACACGTTTTAGAGTGAAATAGTGCAATGTTCACTCTAAGATGTGTTATCGTCATTGAGTGACTGATAACACTTTTATTTCACTGATATTTTAAGATATTTCATTTAAATGTTTATAATATAAAACTCTAACTAATGGTGAAATGAAGCCATTATTAACTTTTCCGATTTCTATTTACTGTTTTACTATTTAGTCTTTTAGTCGTCCAATGTGGGGCGGGACGTAGCCCAGTGGTAAAGCGCTCGCTTGATGCGCTTTCGGTTTAGGATCGATTCCCGTTGGTGGCCCCATCTCTCTATAACTGTGTGATCCTTAACCATATGTCTGACGCCATATAACCGTAAATAAAATGTGTTTAGTGCGTCGTTAATGAACACATTTCCTTCCTTCCTTCGCCCAATGTGTACGTTTGTCTGAATGGAATCACCCTCAGCTCTCTCTCTCTCTCTCTCTCTCTCTCTCTCTCTCTCTCTCTCTCTCTCTCTCTCTCTCTCTCTCTCTCTCTCTCTCTCTCTCTCTCGGTGGCGTCGTGGTTAGGCCATCGGTCTACAGGCTGGTAGGTACTGGGTTCGGGTCCCAGTCGAGGCATGGGATTTTTAATCCAGATACCGACTCCAAACCCTGAGTGAGTGCTCCGCAAGGCTCAATGGGTAGGTGTAAACCACTTGCACCGACTAGTGATCCATAACTGGTTCAACAAAGGCCATGGTTTGTGCTACCCTGGCTGTGGGAAGCGATTATAAAAGATCCCTTGCTGCCTGTCGTAAAAGAGTAGCCTATGTGGCGACAGCGGGTTTCCTCTAAAAAAAATGACCATAATATGTTTGACGTCCAATAGCCGATAATAAGATAAAAAATCAATGTGCTTAAGTGGCGTCGTTAAATAAAACAATCTTTACTTTACTATCTCTCTCCTCTCTCTCTCTCTCTCTCTCTCTCTCTCTCTCTCTCTCTCTCTCTCTCTCTCTCTCTCTCTCTCTCTGTGTGCGTGTGCGTGCGTGTGTGTGTGTGTGTGCGTGCGTGCATGCGTGTGTAGATGTATAGGTGTTTATTTAGGGGAAGGGGCCTGACCTCTTTATGCAAATGAACAAATACTCAAATTAAGGATTTAGGGTGTTTAATAACATGGCTTTTTAAGACGTACCGAAATGCAACACACTTTTGTAATTGCTACCACATTTTTCAGTTTCTTTACTGATACATACTTAAGAAAACAATCTCGGCTCCACTACATGTGTATGAGACGTGATCAAGTACTTACGAAATGTTACTATAACTCGCGGGAAAACAAACCACCTAGTACCCACTCGTATCAATAAAGTTTAATGAAAAGAAAGGTAAAGAGAAACAGATACGTTATCTGAGTTGAAAGAAGTCTAGCTGTCACAACGTGGGAATAACGACAAGATATGACCTGTCACTTTCTCACAATATTGCTACTGAATGTTGAATGGTCACGTCTAAACGCCGGACACTTCAGAAAACCTTTCATATCTGCCGACTTCTGCCAATATCATTAACTGCCTGGTAGCTTTGAATTTTATTGGTTCATTATTTCCGTGTAGAATGTCCTTTTTGTTTTAATAAACTTTAGGTCGACTCTTGCCCCTGGTCCCCTGGGGTCGTTTTATCGTGATAAGCGAGTTTTATGTTTTCTTCACACAAAGCATATATTATAAAGAGACGCCCCATTCTGGTTAATATTGTTAGCGTATACTCATAAACGCAAATATACTAATATTGATACATGTCCGTCTTCTGATTTCAGAAGCTTTAATTGGAAAAGGACCTTATATGTGTATCCATATTCAACAGTTTAAAATGCTCTCTCTCTTTCTGTCTGTCTGTCTCCCTCTGTCCGTCCGTCCGTCCGTCTATCTCTCTCTCCGTCTCTCTCTCTCTGCCCTCAACCCCCTCTCTCTCTCTCTCTCTCTCTCTCTCTCTCTCTCTCTCTCTCTCTGCCCCCAACCCCCCAACCCTCTATCCATCTCTCGGTCTCTCTCGATATCGATCTCTGTATCTGTCTATGTCTGTCTATCTCACCTTTTTTTTTTTAATCCGTTTCTGTTTGCCGAACTGTATGCCCGTTATTTCTCTCTCTGTCTCGAACTCTTTTTTACTCTCTCTCTCTGTCTCTCTGTCTCTGTCTCTGTCTCTCTCTCTCTCTCTCTCTCTCTCTCTCTCTCTCTCTCTCTCTCTCTCTCTCTCTCTCTCTCTCTCTCTCTCTCTCTCTCTCTGTTTTTATGACTTGGTGCATTATTATTTGATGAATCGGGAACATCAGGGCCGTAGCTAGGATTTTTTGTTGGGGTGGGTGGGGGGGGGGGGGCAACTGAGTAGTTAGTAGTCGGATTTTTTGCCCCCCCCCCCCCTCCCGCTAGCTAGGGCCCTGAATATAAAATATAAAAAGACAACGGTGTTAGAATGAATGAATGAATGAATGAATGTTTAACGACACCCCGGCACGAAAAATACATCGGCTATAAAAATTCAAAAACAGTGTAAAGAACTGTGCAAAAACACAAGTATCACAGAATTTTACGGATACTGAATATTACTCAAAACTTCGGTTTTGTGCTGTATTGGCCATTCTCAAAGAGAATGTTACACCCCTGCACCACGATGAGGTTACAGCACACGCAGGGGACGGTGTTATGAATACGTATCTAAATTGAATAACAATTTCACTATCAAATCATGTTTCAGCTACTAAATCCAGAGTGTTCATGAAACTCACTTTTATTTAGACAAGGAACTAGTCCCAACGTGTGTCAGATACTAACTTGTTTTCGGTTTGTGTGCGAGATGATTTTCGGTTGTCGTAAAAACCGGAATCTTTGCCCTTCTCCTACTATTCCTAGTCAATGGTTTAGCAAAATGGCTGTTTTGCGCTGCATGTAAAAGTTTTTGATAAAAGTGGAAACGGATGTTTCTGCAGATGCAGTGTATTAGGCGTACAGTCACCGCATGTAACATCGACACTAGTGGATGTTTACAACTGACAATAGTTCGTGTTTAGAACATTTTTGTTAAAGCGGCAGTATCCGGAATAGTTTTATTATTTAAGCATATAGAACAGAAAATCCCATTACGTTTGGTGCATATATGACGTCGCACTCCGTATTGGTTTCACTACGCTGGCTTATCCGGGTCAAAAACAAAGCCAGTATTTCGAAAGCGGGACACTTTTGACGGGCTCCTACCGATCTCGGTTTTCATTAGCTTATCACAAGTGTGGAATTCCCCAACAAGAGATCGCTTGAGATTTCGCAATTTTTGAACAAATTTAACTGTCTTGATTGAGGGGTCGTCTCATATCTCCAAAACATATTTCTATCCATAGAGGTACGGTACAACGCCTTTCCAGGGGTCGGTGATTGGGGGATTTGCCTTGAAATTTTGACAGTGGCTAGCTGTTGGCATACGCGTTACATGTAAGGGGGTGTTACTAATTACATAACGCTCTAGGGGTAGAGGAAGAGGGTACTGAGTTCGATTTACGTAAAATTTTTCAAGACTATATGTTATTTTTATTCATTACTTAGACCTAAAAATGTGGTTTTTGGAAATGCGCGGTCAGTCTAGGATCGATCCCCATCGGCGGGTATATAAAAGACCATGGTATGTGATATCCTGTATGTGGGATGGTACATATAAACGATCCCTTGCTAAAAAAAAAAAAAAATTAGCGGGTTTCCAAGGCGCGTACCGGCGTCGTGGTTAGGCCATCGGTCTATAGGCTGGTAGGTACTGGGTTCGGATCCCAGTCGAGGCATGGAATTTTTAATCCAGATACCGACTCCAAAACCTGAGTGAGTGCTCCGCAAGGCTCAATGGGTAGGTGTAAACCACTTGCACCGACCAGTATTCCATAACTGGTTCAACAAAGGCCATGGTTTATGCTATCCTGCCTGTGGGATGCGCAAATAAAAGATCACTTGCTGCTAATCAGAAAGAAGAGTAGCCCATGTAGTGGCGACAGCGGGTTTCCTCTCAAAATATGTGTGGTCCTTAACCATATGTCTGACGCTATATAACCGTAAATAAAATGTGTTGAGTGCGTCGTTAAATAAAACATTTCTTTCTTTCTTTCCAAGGCGCGTGTGCAGGGATTTCAGCGGGGTTGGGGTTATAGACTGTGTTGAGCGAAGTTTATATGGGGCCATGGTCCCCCAGAAAATACATTTCAATTTTGTTTAAGCTTGGGCAAGTAAGGGTTTCGACCTCCAATACCCTCCCTCTGCACATACATTCGATTCCTCTCTAAGATTATATGTCAAAATTACCAAATGTTAGACATCCAACAGCAGATGGAAGGAAGGATAGGATATTCTTATTTAACGACGCACTGAACACATTTAATTACGGTTGTATGGTGTCGGATGATTATTAAATCAATATGCTCTAACTTTGATGTCGTTAAACACACACACACACACACACACACACACACACACACACACACACACACACACACACTAACTTTACCCTTTCCAAACGAAAGAATATTTATTTGAATTTGTCGATTATAACACGTAAAATTAAGAAGTGTCTACTTTAGTATATTTTATTTAAAAAATATATACATGATTAGTGTGTTACTAGTATACAAACTAAACTTTGAAAGTTCTACTAACACTTTATAAAATATTAATTCTGAAATAGAAAGGTACGATTGTCGATAATACGTTGTCAAGATCAAACCGGTTTTAACTAAAGACTAGTACCGTATCCTCAACCGAACGTTCTTCGTACAGCGCAAGATTTATTTTTTATTTTTTTCAGACGAACCCCACAATTTGAAATCGGCAAACGCACGTGTTAAAGGGATATTCCTGAGTTTGCTGCAGTGTTTAAGATGTTATTGACTAAGAGAGACTTTTTAACAATTGTAATTAAATATCAAATATATTTTTCTGCATAAAATATTAGTGATTGTATATTAAACATGTTTCTGATCGTTCTAATATTTGTACTGGGTTAAATTTCGTTTCATTTCCTAAAATATGTTTTTTCGTACGTACGAAATTATTTGAAGACGAAATCCAGTTTGGGCTTCTTACAAATATTAAGACGACCAGAAACACATTGAATATATAGACACTGACATTCTAAACAAGAACATATATTTAATATGTAAGTTTAATCGTAGAAATATTGTATTAGTCGGAAACATCTTACAATGCAGCAAACTCGGGAATGTCCCTTTAACTGAAACTGACAACAGGCTGTCGTTTGTGCTTTGCCGAGCTATGGCGGCACAGGCGACGAATCGAGCGTATACTTTTGACGATCTCCGTTCATAGCGGACACACACGAGTTTTTTAAAAGTGCATTTGAGCTTGTATTTCATATTTGTACATGATGTTATAATATGGTAACCAGATACTGTAACTTTAAGGCAAAATAGGCCTACTTTAATTATGTAGATCATCAAAATGTCTGTGGGATGGTGCATATAAAAGATATCTTGCTACCCATGGAAAAATGTAGCGGATTTCCTCTCTAAGACTATATCCAAAGTTTTGACATCCAATAACAGACTGGGATCGATCCCCGTCGGTGGGCCCATTGGGCTATTTCTCATTCCAGCCAGTGCACCACTACTGGCATATCAAAGGCCGTGGTATGTACTACCCTGTCTGAGATGGTGCAAATAAAATAACCCTTGCTGCTAATCAAAAAGAGTAGCCCATGAAGTGGCAACAGCGGGTTTCCTCTCTCTATCTGTATCCGACGCCATATAACTGTAAATAAAATGTGTTGAGTGCGTCGTTAAATAAAACATTTCCTTCCTTCCTTCCAATAGCCGATGATTAATAAATCAATATGCTGTAGTTGTGTCGTTAAAATATATTTAACTTGTTATCTTTCACTAGATACTATACTCCCCTACCACCGACGATAAACTGTAACATAGTTAACACTGCAATAACAACATGGCACCAGTGTATTTTGTTTAACGACACCAGTGGTGCACATTGATTAACTAATCATCGGTTACTGGATGTCAAACATTTGGTATTTTTTCCATTAGCAGCAGAAGATCTTTTATTGTGCACTCTCCACATACCACGATCTTTGTTATAAAAGTCGTGGGGCTCTGGTTAAGGCGGGGAAGAAACGGTCGGAGAATACGATCGAAGCACCCAAGTGAGTACTCTACAGAGAACTAGATCTAGATATCGCCCCCCCCCCCCCCCCCTCAGAGAGCGGGACCTAGACCAGTGGTAAAGCGCTCGATGCGCGGTCGGTCCGAGATCGATCCCAATCGGTGGGCCCATTGGGCTATTTCTCGTCACAGCCAGTGCATCACGACTGGTATATCGAAGGTCGTGGTATGTACTACCCTGTATGTGGGATGGTGCATATAAAAGAACCCTTGCTGCTAATCGAAAATAGTAGCCCATGAAGTGCATGGCGACAGCGTGTTTCCTCTCACAATATCTGTGTGGTCTTTAACCATATGTATGACGCCATATAACCGTAAATAAAATGTGTTGAGTGCGTCGTTAAATAAGACATTTCCTTTTTCTTCTTCCTATACAGTGGGATGGTGCATATAAAAGAACCCTTGCTGCCAATGGAAAAAGAGTAGCCCATAAAGTGGCGACAGCAGGTTTCCTCTTTCCGTATCTGTGTGGTCCTTAACCATATGTCTGACGCCATATAACCATAAATAAAATGTGTTGAGTGCGTCGTTAAATAAGACATGTCTTTCTTTCTCCCTACATGCAACACGTATTGTGTGTTTGTCTATGCTGAGTTACGCTTTTTCTTACAATTTCTTTTTTTCTAGCACAAATACGGGTTTCTTAGCAATGAAAACAATTATACGTTTTGGGGTATGTTGAATATGAATATTTACGTTTCGAAAACGTATGACCTACTTTCAGTTAAGCCAAGCGTTTCTTGTTAAAAGTGTTCAAACTATTTTCACTGGTTCCAGGGTAGCAGGCGTTAGCGAGAAACAGCTAGATGAACGTATTCCTAAGTATTCAGTCTCAACCATGATAGCGTTCTTAGTAAATGTGAAAATGTTATCGTTTCGGCAAATAGGAACTATAGTAGTGAACCGATAACGCTACTAAAACTTCGTATTTCGCTTCTCTATTATTAAATATGATACTTTCTGGAAATTCTGTAGACAGAAAATTGGTTTTATCACAATACGTAATCGTCTTGTGATTTCCGGAGAAAATCACACGTGGTGATGATATGGTGAAAGTAGCGAACTAGCTTTTTCCGGTTATGACGTCTTACCGACACTTTACGGTTGTCGTAGCAAGACGTTTTGCTTGTTAAGTCCAAATTAAAAAAATTCCGCAGATACAAATACATGTGTATACCTCTCAAAAACGGACCCTCTGTAAACCGGCATTTCCTCAAAACCGGACGTTTTTTATGGCCCCTTTTAAAATATTTGTACATAAGAGAACCTCTCTAAACCGGATACCTTTTATAACCGAACGTTTTACTTGGTACCAAGTGTGTCCGGTTTAGAGGAGTTTCCCTATATATATATATAAGTTAGAGGGGCGATCTCAAAATTTGTATTTTAAATCGTTCCAAAATAAGGAAAGTTACGAAAAGAAACGTGTTTTAACACACACACACACACACACACACACACACACACACACACACACACACACACACACACACACACACACACACACACAAAATCATGATCCAGGGAGTAGGGTGGTGTTTGTTTAACATTTTATAATAAAATCATCTTCGTGCCAATGTTCTGACTAGGTTCTTTCCAAAATTATACTCGAGATTATAGGTTTTAAAAATATACTCGAGATTGTAGGTTTCAAAAATATACTCGAGATTGTAGGTTTTAAAATTATACTCGAGATTGTAGGTTTTAAAAATATACTCGAGATTATAGATTTTATAAATATATATACTCGAGATTGTAGGTTTTATAAATATATATACTCGAGATTGTAGGTTTTATAAATATATATACATACTCGAGATTGTAGGTTTTAAAAATATACATACTCGAGATTATAGGTTTTTAAAATATACTCGAGATTACAGGTTTTGAAAATATGCATACTCGAGATTATAAATAGGTTTTATAAATATATATACATGCACGAGATTGTAGGTTTTAAAAATATTTTTGAGATTGTAGATTTAAACCAAATATAGATGGTAGGTTTTAAAATATATATATATATACGCGACATTGTAGCCTTTAAAAATATAAATATACTCAGACTGTAGGGTTAAAAGATATACTCGAGATTGTAGATTTTAAAAATATATTCCAGAATGTAGGTTTTAGAAAATTAACTTCAGATTAATGATTTTAAAACTATACTCGAGATTGTAATTTTAAAAATATATTAGAAATTTTAGGTTTCAGAAAATATAATCGAGATTGTAGGTTTCAAAAATATATTCATGATTGTAAGTTTTATAAACATACATACTGGAGTTTGCAGGTTTAAAAAATGTATTCGAGATTTTAGGTTTTAAAAAATATAGTCAAATGATAGTTTAAAAATATATTCGATATTGCGCCGTAGTGGTGTCATTAAACAAAACAAACTTTAACTTGTTTGTAAATCATATATAAATAATTAAAGATAACAATGTGTCATATATAAATAATTAAAGATAACAATGTGTCATATATAAATAATTAAAGATAACAATGTGTCATTTTTCATTTATTCTTTAAAATTTGTTTTTACAATATGTGTCTTTAAAGAAAGAAGTGTTTTATTTAACGACGCACTCAACACATTTTATTTACGGTTATATGGCGTCAGACATATGGTTAAGGACCACACAGATTTTTTTTTAGAGGAAACCCGCTGTCGCCACATAGGCTACTCTTTTACGACAGGCAGCAAGGGATCTTTTATTTGCGCTTCCCACAGGCAGGATAGCACAAACCATGGCCTTTGTTGAACCAGTTATGGATCACTGGTCGGTGCAAGTGGTTTACACCTACCCATTGAGCCTTGCGGAGTACTCACTCAGGGTTTGGAGTCAGTATCTGGATTAAAAATTCCATGCCTCGAATGGGATCCGAACCCAGTACCTACCAGCCTGTAGACCGATGGCCTAACCACGACACCACCGAGGCCGGTCGTGTCTTTAAAGGGACAGACCCTAGTTTCAACCCGTGAAAATTAATACGAAGTTTAGTTAATCTACAAACCTGTAACGTATTTGGATAAAGTTACAACTGAGTGAAATATGAGTCTGTAACTTTGAAATGGTGAATTACCCTCTAAAAATAGACTAAAACTCGACTCCATAACCGTTACTTCTCCGACGCATGTGCGTTTCTAAAAATATCAGAAATGCATTTTGTGATATTAAAAACACCAGGATGTCGAAAAACACTTCGAATGTACGGAAATGAATAATCTAAACAATAAAATGTAAGTAAAGTATGATTTCAGTTATCAAACATGGCTCTAATAATAATTTTAAAAAAATGTCTTAGTGTTTAAAAACTAGGGTATGTCCCTTTAAAACTGTTTATAAATTCATTAACATAAATATCTTCTTTTTTTCTCACACACCTTCCCGTATTAACTGGTATCTCGATGCAAACGTATTTGAATATTTGTTCTCTTCATCAATTTGTTCCGCTCGTTTAATATTTATTGCATTTATTGCTGCTAATACATTTCGAGTAGGCAAACCAACCAATTTTCTGGACATAAACGTTGATGTGTTTCTCATTAATAAGCCCAGCTTACACATGTTCACTCGTTAATAACCCCAGAGTACACATGCTCCTTCGTTACTGTCACCGCACGCTGGCAGATAAAAGGCACTATATCGCGGAACGATACCGTCACGCATTCATGACAACCAATCGAGCATGACACCGACAATATCACATAAACGTGTTTATACTAAAAACACAAATGTGTGTAGATGTAAACATAAGATAAGTAACTGGTCGCGGAAGATATATATTTTTTTTTTTCCACGCTGAACGTGTATTTCGGCTATAAATCTTCAGACGACGGGAATGGGTATATATTTAAATATGTACCGACTTGAACAAAATATTTCAAACGTACTATTTGGTTTTGGATTCATCTCTGCCGTACAGAATGCGATCGTATGAATTTTTATTGCTTTATGAGTAAACATAGCATCATTCTTAAACATTTTTGAGGTTATTTGAAATAAATATTTACAAATACTTTTTTTTTAATGCAGTCATGTGAGTGCATCAGGCTGTACGAGTACAAAAGTATCATGGATGAACCAGTTTCGCTGAGCATAAGCGTTCGGTTCTAAAGCATATCAATATTTAAAATCAGATAGTTGTTATTCAAATACCTACCTTTTTATTAGTATTTCTACACTTCACATGAGCACTAAACTGGTCGCTAATTAGCTAAGTTTACCGCACGTGAGTCAAAAACGGTAGCATTCGTCAGCAGTAAATATTGTTAACTACGTAACCTGTTTCGGTGAGTGATACGTTTAGTGTTATAGCTTACAGCAAAAACTTTCCAACATAAAATTGTTCAGTGTTTTATATGTTGTTCAATAGCACATGCACTTATATTAATTTATAAAAAATGTTTTAAATATTTTCAGGCAAATTACAAAATGGAGTCCTCGGGAACCAATGTTAACGGACAACATTTTAGGAAAACCAATATCAATTATGATGTCTTACAGTCGTGCTATAAGTTGAGAAAATTAATGGTTATAATGGTAAAATTGTTTCGTTAAAAAATATAAGCTGCATTCTGAGTTTTAATAAATATTTAAACAGATATCCAGAAAGATATTTATGTTAAAACATATAAGGACCATATATTTTTGGCAAGTATCTGTAAAGAGAGTTTTACCAGCTTCAATAACCAGGTACCAGTACAGCTGAGAACAGACAGAAATAGTTTTTAAAATTAAAGCCGCACACCCTAGTTCCATCCAGCGAAAATAAATTATAATTTGGTTAATCTACAAAGCTGTAACACACTTAGATCACGTTTTTATCAAATGGAGTGAAAAAGCAGGTTTTATATCGATAAATACCATGGGAATCCCCATGTCCCAATTGCTTGAAATAATTTTGAAAGTTAGTATTCTGATGTTACCGATAGATGTGGCTCGAAGCACAACAATGCCTACGTCACGACAAATTTTACAGACTTGGGGAGCGTTCCTTTCACCTCTCCTGGACATGTTCCAACTGTTCTGTCCTGGTTGTATCCCCTCTCCAGATATCGTAAGACTTAGCAAAATTATTGGTTTTAAGGGTTTGTAACGTATTGTATTGAGACACTTACTTGTCTGAACTTTATTGTTACTGAAAATGTTCACGAACTGTGAAGAAATATCTCACAAATGAACAACAAGCAAACGACAACAAATGGGATGTTGATTGCGCGAACCGTGCACGAGAAAACAAACCGAACCAAAATGATAACGGTCACGTGGTATACCAACGTCTGTGACGTTTACACAGGAAGATTCCCTCTAAAAATAGATTGGACCTCGCTTGCTTAACGGTTTTTTCTCGAGTGCGCGCGACATTTTAAGAAATACAAAAAATACATTTCGTGGTTTTACAAACATCAGGATTACCAGGATTACCAAAAAGCACTCCAGGTGAATGGAAATGTGTATTCTAAATAATAAAATGTAAGTAAAGTGCAATTTAATTTGTGAAAAAATGGGTTTAATAGCGAAAAACAACGCCGTAATGGTTAACAACTAGCCGTAACTAGGGCGTGTCCCTTTAAGTTTTCTTTCAAATTACAGTCTTTGAAAATCACAGAAAAATGGTATTATGAAGTATGCCATTTTTATGAGTCGGTCAATTTCAATCTTGCTTTCTGTGCTCGTTTTAACTTTATTTTTACGAACATTTCTGTGAATAGACATTTGTTTACTTTCCCCATGCAAAAGTCAAATTCGTAAAAAATATTCAAATGTACATACTGTTGCGCACAAACGACGCAACCACCGAAACAGGAACCTCACAAAAACAGTGCAACGGACGATAATTATTAAAAAGAAAGAAATGTTTTATTTAACGACGCACTCAACAAATTTTATTTACGGTTATATGGCGTCAGACATATGGTTAAGGACCACACAGATTTTGAGAGGAAACCTGCTGTCGCCACTACATGGGCTACTCTTCCGATTAGCAGCAAGGGATCTTTTATTTGCGCTTCCCACAGGCAGGATAGCACAAACCATGGCCTTTGTTGAACCAGTTATGGATCACTGGTCGGTGCAAGTGGTTTACACATACTCATTGAGACTTGCGGAGCACTCACTCAGGGTTTGGAGTCGGTATCTGGATTAAAAATACCATGCCTCGACTAGGATCCGAACCCAGTACCTACCAGCCTATAGACCGATGGCCTGCCACGACGCCACCGAGGCCGGTCGATAATTATTATGTCAGAACCGACCTCGGTGGTGTCGTGGTTAAGCCATTGGACATAAGGCTGGTTGGTACAGGGTTCGCAGTCCGGTACCGGCTCCCACCCAGATCGAGTTTTAACGACTCAATGGGTAGGTGTAAGACCACTACACGCTCCTCTCTTTCACTAACCACAAACAACTAACCTACTGTCCTGTGGCCTATTTCACAAAACATCGTAAGTTTACTCGTAAGTTTACGTCTGCGACTAGCAGTTATACCAGGCATACATTTACAAGTGTTTGACATCTATTTCACGAAGAAATTTACACCATTACAGAAGATGGTGCATTTTAAGAACAAACGAAAATGAAAGACGTGTACTTCTAACTATATTTTTTTGTACTATAATAGTAATACAAATTGTGGTTTAGTCGTAGATTTACGTTTACGTGAAAAACTAGACTTACGATGTTTTGTGAAATTGGGCCCTGGACAGCCCAGATATTTGTGTGTCCAGGACAGCGTCCTTAAACCTTAAAACTTAAACATAAGTTGAACTGAAATAAATGAAAATTATATCAGATTTATTAAATATTTACTACAATCAGAGAAACCCTATATAGCTGTTTGGTAGTAATGCTAATATGAGGACGGGTCGTAGCCCAGTGGTAAAGCGCTCGCTTGATGATCGGTCGGTTTGGGATCGATCCTTGTCGGTGCGCCCATTGGGCTTTTTCTCGTTCAGTGCACCACGACTGGTATATCAAAGACCGTGGTATGTGCTATTCTGTCTGTGTGATGGTGCATATAAAAGATCCCTTGCTACTAATGGAAAAATGTAGCGGGTTTCCTCTCTGAGACTAAACGTCGAAATTACCAAATATTTGACATCAAATAACCGATGATTTGTAAATGTGCTCTAGTGTTGTCGTTAAACAAAACAAACTTTCTTTAATGCTAATATTATTAATAAATGTTGTTCTCCAGATTCGGGCATATTCGTTTAATTCCGGCAAAACCCAGCCTGCTCCCGTACAAAAATGGGAGCACGTACGCATATGATCGTAAGTGTCTATTGTATTCAAGAAGAAGGAAATGTTTTATTTAACGACGCACTCAACACATTTTATTTACGGTTATATGGCGTCGGACATATGGTTAAGGACCACACAGATATTGAGAGAGGACACCCGCTGTCGCCACTTCATGGGCTACTCTTTTCGATTAGCAGCAAGGGATCTTTTATATGCACGAATCCACAGACAGGATAGTACATACCACGGCCTTTGTTACGCCAGTTGTGGAGCACTGGCTGGAACGAGAAATAGCCCAATGGGTCCACCGACGGGGATCGATTCCAGACTGACCGCGCATCAAGCGAACGCTTTAACCACTGGGCTACGTCCCGCCCCATTGTACCCAAGAATACACATTTAAACTATTGGCTCTGTTCAATTATAAGCTTAATCATTCAGCTAAATTGTACTCATTTTGAGGATATTGGGCATATATGGAAATTTTCAATACTTATTCATTAGAAATATTTTATTTTTGCGAATAGAAAGAAAGAAATGTTTTATTTAACGATGCACTCAACACATTTTATTTACGGTTATATGGCGTCAGACATATGGTTAAGGACCACACAGATTCTAAGAGAAAACCTGCTGTCGCCACTACATGGGCTACTCTTCCGATTAGCAGCAAGGGATCTTTTATTTGCGCTTCCCACAGGCAGGATAGCACAAACTATGGCCTTTGTTGAACCAGTTATGGATCACTGGTCGGTGCAAGTGGTTTACACCTACCCATTGAGACTTGCGGAACACTCACTCAGGGTTTGGAGTCGGTATCTGGATTAAAAATCCCATGCCTCGACTGGGATCCGAACCCAGTACCTACCAGCCTGTAGACCGATGGCCTGCCACGACGCCACCGAGGCCGGTATTTTTGCGAATAGTGTTTGTACTTATAAAGTGTTTGCACTCATCTCAGTACGTTGGGCATTGAAGGGTTAAAGAAAGTGCCCTGAGTTTGTTGCTTTTGGTGGGGGTGGGGGTGGGGGAGGGGGGGGGGGGGGGGGGGGGGAGGCAGATGAATTTTTGGAACGAACGAGCATATTTAAAACTTCACAAACGGTTAAGAGGATTTTCTTTTAAGTTTCTATTATTTTTCCCGGATTATTTATTTATTTTATTTCATTATTTATTTATTTTTATTTATTTTTTAATTTCGGGGGGTGGGGTGGGGGGGGGGGGGGGGGGGAGGACAAATGTCCCCTGCTACCCCGCTAGCTACGGCCCTAATATATTCTTATAACAACTAAAACTGCATAGTAAATTTTTAAAATGTGTTCACTAAATCGGTGTCTGTTTATGCAGTGTGGTTCGGGTCGTCCTAATATACCCAACAAAATTAATTAAGGGACCAATAAATATTTTTGGCATTTTTGTTACTAAAGTCACGATTTAGGTTTGGAGAAAATCTAAAGGTTATTATAGGTAGGGGAGTAATGTATCGTAGTTGTTAACAATGTGATTCGGACTTTAGTGCAAAATATATTTGGGTTTGATTTTAACAAAGTATTTTTTGTCCTTGTTAAAATTGGTCAGAATTTACTCAAACAACGTTTAGAAATTATTTGTGATTAACACTTACTAACATTATAAAACTGACCAAAGAATATACAACTGACCCTTAATTAACTTCGCTGATTACAGTTAAAAAAAAAAATTTCCTAGAGTAAAGAGCTGATCTGAAACCTTTTCTCCATGTTTTTCCCATCATCCTACTCACAAAAAAATGGTTAGTGCTTCAGTTGCAACTCTATATGCATAGCTGTTTGGCAGTAATGCTGATATGAATAAATAGTGTTATCCAGATTCGGGCATTTTCGTTTAATTCAGGAAAAAATCAGCTCCCCCCCCCCCCCCCCTCTCTCTCTCTCTCTCTCTCTCTCTCTCTCTCTCTCTCTCTCTCTCTCTCTCTCTGTCGGTCTCTCTGTCGGTCTCTCTCTCTCTCTCTCTCTCTCTCTCTCTCTCTCTCTCTCTCTCTCTCTCTCTCTCTCTGTCTGTCTGTCTGTCTGTCTGTCTCTCTGTCTCTCTCTCTCTCTCTCTCTCTCTCTCTCTCTCTCTCTCTCTCTCTCAGTCTCTCTCTCTCTCTCTCTCTCTCTATCTCTCTCTCTATATCTCTCTCTCTCTCTCTCTCTCTCTCTCTCTCTCTCTCTCTCTCTCTCTCTCTCTCTCTCTCTACAAAAGTGGGAGCCCATACGCCTGTGGAAAAGTACGACTGTGAGTGATTGTGGAACGGCCTGAGTGTAATAAAGTTCTGTTCTGTTCTGTTCTGATATATACGTATACACAGTTGAGACTAAAGTATATGGAAAGACCGCTGTATATCGGCACGGTGTGAGCACAACAAAACTGAACGCAGAAACACGAGATTCGAAATCAAGCCACTCTCTATCAAACGGAGTTCTCGGATATCACTCAACTTGCATATCATATCTATGCCAAAAACGATTTATTGCAAGGAAAACAAAACAAAAGAGATAAAATTGTCATAAAGTTAATGAAAACATGATTTGCCTGTGATTGTATCGCACAGAATTAATGTCAGTACCGTGTTTCACGTCAGTCAACACCCGTTGCAGACTGGCGGGAGTTATCACGCGCGACCCATCTCATTCAGCCAATCCGTATGGACCGCACGACACGTGTTGTCACGTGATTCCAGATGTTTGGGAGGGAAATATTGAGGTGTCATCAATTCTCTTTCGGGTTTTTTTCCCTCTCTTTAAAAAAAAAAAATTGCAGACAGATTTGATTATTGTGATAAGAGAGTAGGTACAGCATAAACATTTAATGCTGAATAATACACGATAAAAATAATACAATAATACATGCATACATATAAGCACACACACACACGCGCGGGCGCGCGAGATGCATACCCACACAAACACAAACACACACGTATACATACATCCATACATCCATCCATCCATCCATGCATACATACATACAGGATGACTCGATAGCTCAGAACGTATCATGGCAAGTCTACACGGTTGCGGCCGATTCGGTACCACAGGTTCGAGTCCCAGCAATGGCATGAGACAATGTGAGGCCAGAAAGGATTTAATTATCCCCTGCGCCAGTGCGTTAATATATATGCATGTAATAGTCAACATCGACATACATACAATATATAGATATTCATACATCAATACATACATACATACATACATGCATGCATGCATGCACATACATACATACATACATACACATACATACATACATACATACACACACACACACACACACACACACACACACACACACACACACACATACATACATACATACATACATACATACATACATGTATTCATAGTCTACTTATTTATTATTTGAAACGACGGTCACGGCGATGTTATAAGTATATATAATCTTTCTTAGACATAAAGTTCAAAATGTTTCTGTTCTTTCATCACGAAATAAATTATATCTTGCCGAAAGTTGTCCTTTGCATTTGTTGGCCGCAAAACCTAGTCAAAAGAAGTTGACCAAAGACCACACGAAATGGCCATCTGGTGGCCCTTTTCATGTTTTAACTGAGATGACAGTTAACATTTCATTTTAATTCAAGTAACAACAGAGATGTTATCGAATGTCAATAAAAACCTTTCTCAGCTGTTCCGTAGACTAGGCCGTCTGGTCTAGAAAATAAACCAATAAACCACCAGCTTTATTACCACGTGACCATTTAGACTGATACTTATCACTCAATAGTTGCATTTACGCTGGTGTTTTGCTGCGCTGCATTCTGATGACGTTTGTGATACTGTTTGTTGTAACTGGACACTGTTCCTCGGTCCGCTGCACCTTTGACTGGTGTGTAAACAATCGAGGAAGACCATGGGTCATGTGACAAAAACCGCCAACGTGTGATGATTCCTTAACAGTTTGTTTACGGGATCAAATCGTTTGTTCTTTATCAGATACCAACAAAAACAAAATGATTTACTCTCCTTTCGTCTCCTTTCGTTTTTAATGTGTCTTTTACGTTATTAATTTGCTTTGTTTTAAATGTTTACTTTTTTGCTAAACTTTCAGTTGCCAATAAGACTTATTGTAACGCCCTATCTATAATAAAACATTATAAAGTTAAAAGTTTGTTTAATTAACGACACCATCCGAGTACATTGATTTATTAATCATCGGTTATTGGATGTCAAACAGTTGGTAATTAATTTTTCTCCATCATTTGTTGAAAACCACAAATTTCCCAAAATTACTACCGCGATTGACTTAAACTTCCTCCATCATTTGTTGAAAACCACAAACTTCCCAAAATTACTACCTGCGATTCACTTAAATTTCCTCCATCATTTGTTGAAAACCACAGACTTCCCAAAATTATTACCGCGATTGACTTAAACTTCCTCCATCATTTGTTGAAAACCACAAACTTCCCAAAATTACTACCGCGATTGACTTAAATTTCCTCCATCATTTGTTGAGAATCACAAACTTCCCAAAATTACTACCGCGATTGACTTAAATTTCCTGTAATTTCTAAAATCAGTCATTGTGACTGTTTGCTAGTGTAGTAATCGGAAGTTTTCTAAGTAGCTCTCGTTTCTTAGTCAGCCGCACAGATGAAGCACAGAGAGTAACAAGTACTTCCCCTGTTTACAGGGAAACTGACGTGGATGTTTCATGAATCAGTGCATTTCTAGTTCATTCTTGTAAATATAGAAACACAACTCATAACCAAACAATGTAAATATAGAAACACAACTCATAACCAAACAATGTAATGGACGCCTTCCCCGCATCAGTTGTTATTGTTTTTACCGATTTTAGTGCTTATGTCCAATTAAAGTTCAAGCACGCTGTCCTGGGCACACACACACACAAACACGCGCATACGCACACACGCACATACACACACAAACACACACACATACACACCTCAGGTACCTGGGCTCTCTCTCCTGTAGCACACGCCTGTCATGGGCACACATACACACACACACATACACACCTCAGGTACCTGGGCTCTCTCTCCTGTAGCACACGCCTGTCATGGGCACACATACACACACACATACACACCTCAGGTACCTGGGCTCTCTTTCCTGTAGCACACGCCTGTCATGGGCACACATACACACACACATACACACCTCAGGTACCTGGGCTCTCTTTCCTGTAGCACACGCCTGTCATGGGCACACATACACACACACATACACACCTCAGGTACCTGGGCTCTCTCTCCTGTAGCACACGCCTGTCATGGGCACACATACACACACACACACACACACACATACACACCTCAGGTACCTGGGCTCTCTCTCCTGTAGCACACGCCTGTCATGGGCACACACACACACACACACATACACACCTCAGGTACCTGGGCTCTCTCTCCTGTAGCACACGCCTGTCATGGGCACACACACACACACACACACACACACACACCTCAGGTACCTGGGCTCTCTCTCCTGTAGCACACGCCTGTCATGGGCACACACACACACACATACACACCTCAGGTACCTGGGCTCTCTCTCCTCTCCTGTAGCACACGCCTGTCATGGGCACACACACACACACACACACACACATACACACCTCAGGTACCTGGGCTCTCTCTCTCCTGTAGCACACGCCTGTCATGGGCACACACACACACACACATACACACCTCAGGTACCTGGGCTCTCTCTCTCCTGTAGCACACGCCTGTCATGGGCACACACACACACACACACATACACACATACACACCTCAGGTACCTGGGCTCTCTCTCCTGTAGCGCACGCCTGTCATGGGCACACACACACACACACACACACATACACACCTCAGGTACCTGGGCTCTCTCTCCTGTAGCGCACGCCTGTCATGGGCACACACACACACACACACATACACACCTCAGGTACCTGGGCTCTCTCTCCTGTAGCGCACGCCTGTCATGGGCACACACACACACACATACACACCTCAGGTACCTGGGCTCTCTCTCCTGTAGCGCACGCCTGTCATGGGCACACACACACACACACACACACACATACACACCTCAGGTACCTGGGCTCTCTCTCCTGTAGCGCACGCCTGTCATGGGCACACACACACACACATACACATACACACATACACACCTCAGGTACCTGGGCTCTCTCTCCTGTAGCGCACGCCTGTCATGGGCACACACACACACACACATACACACCTCAGGTACCTGGGCTCTCTCTCCTGTAGCGCACGCCTGTCATGGGCGCAGGTGTCTCGACCTACGCCAGCTCCTTTGTCCAGGACAGGAAAGGATACATTCATGAGGCGAACCCAGTACCTACCAGCCGGTGGCTTAACCACAACACCACCGAAGCCAGTAGAGATCATTTTAACGTTTGAATCTCAGTATGTTTTCTGTTTATATCTACTGAAGCACACCTATATCTACTTGGGTACACACCTCAGCTATCAGGACATACCTCAAGCTATCAGGACACACCTCAACTATCAGTAGACACCTCAACTATTAGGACATACCTCAATTATCAGGACATACCTCAGCTATCAGGACACACCTCAACTATCAGGACATATGTCAACTATCAGGACATATGTCAACTATCAGGACATACCTCAGCTATCAGGACACACCTCAACTATCAGGACATATGTCAACTATCAGGACATATGTCAACTATCAGGACACCTCAGCTATCAGGACACACCTCAGCTATCAGGACATACCTCCGCTATCAGGACATACCTCAACTATCAGGACACACCTCAACTATCAGGACATGGGTTACTTATCAGTTGTTGGTAAGAGAAAAGTTGGCGTAGTTGTTTGGCACCTTCCCACTGAGCCGTTACAATTCGCTCTGAGTGGAAGAAGCTAGGTACTAGTGGTGTGAACCCACTACCTACTGCTCCTAATCGATTGTATTAAACAGCTAGTCCCGAGTAAAGATGGATTTTACGCAGATAACAGAGAATTATTGTAATCCCCTGATGAAGGTAGCGGGAAGCTGCCGAAGCGATGGGCATAAATTATTGTGACGAAAGCGATACAATGTTTAATATTTCCGGGTCTGGATTTAGGTCAGTCGGTAGAGCGATTGCCTGAAGCGCTTGCATTGTAGGATCGAACCACCTCACTGGAACCATTCTCGGATTGGTTTTTTCACGTCCCAACGAGTGCCCCACGACTGGTAAATCAAAAGTCGTGGTATGTGCTATCCTGTGGGATAGTGCATATAAAAGATTCCTTGCTACTAATGAAAAAAAATGGAACGGGTTTCCTCTCTAAGACTATATGTCAGAATTACCAAATGTTTGAAATCTAGTGGCTAATAATTAATAAATCAGTGTGCTCTAGTGGTAACGTTAAGCAAAACAAACAAATTTACGAAGCCTATTAGATACCATTTAATTATTTTTACTTGTTTTAAAACAACTCGTTGTAAAATAAATAGTATCTAACGGACACGAATGTATTATTCTATTTCTTACATATCCTCAAAAACTAGGTTTTAAAGCTGCACACCCTAGTTCCATCCAGTGAAAATAAATTATAATTTGGTTAATCTACAAACCTGTAACACACTTAGATCACGTTTTTATCAAATGGAGTGAAAAAGCAGGTTTTATATCGATAAATACCATGGGAATCCCCATGTCCCAATTGCTTGAAATAATTTTGAAAGTTAGTATTCTGATGTCACCGGTAGATGTCGCTCGAAGCACAACAATGCCTACGTCACGACAAATTTCACAGACTTTGGGGTGCGTTCGTTTCACGTCTCCTGGACATGTTCCAACTGTTCTGTCCTGGTCTTATCCCTAGAGGCACTGATTTTCCGGAATCGCGGAAATACCTATCTGAAACGGAATTCCCGATTTTTTTCCAAAACATTATTTAACTTTAAATAGCGCATTTGATTAATTAAAAATTATTTTTCGAACTAGAAACTATGGATACCGACATCTGCCTGTGCTACGCTACGACACTAGTACCTTTGTATGTTACGCCAAATGTAGAGTATCTAGACGTTTTACCAGTCGTGTTTTCTTCGCTTATTCCCGGCGATTTAACGGGAAAAACCGAACATTGTGAGCTAAAATTGTCCGATATTTACTCAAGTGAAAGATATGTTATGTGTGCTTATTAATTTTTTAACATTTGCGGCATTGCCATATTTCCGATCTCACAAAGGAATGCAGTAATTGCATATTGTATGCCAGGCTTTGTTCAAAATAAATTATACAAGGGAAGTGGTTTATAGTGTGATCGTTTGTAATTATTTTCCCGATCATATCGTAAAGAAAACCGAAAATGTCCGAAGTCTGTGTCGTGGCGTATTCGTGTTTAAATTTAAACCAAAAATAAATACAAACTACTGACATGTTTTACCTCATTGCATATTTATTTTACACCAGAAATTAATTGCGGTGTGTGTGTGTGTGTGTGTGTGTGTGTGTGTGTGTGTGTGTGTGTGTGTGTGTGTGTGTGTGTGTGAAACAAAAACAGAATTTGTTTAATACTGAAACGGAAAAACCCGGAATTTGTAACATTATGAAACGGAAAAGGGAAAAATCTGAAACGGAAAATCAGTGCCTCTATATCCCCTCTCCAGATATCGTAAGACTTAGCAAAATTATTTGTTTAAGGGTTTGTAACGTTTTGTATTGAGACACTTACTTGTCTGAACTTTATTGTTACTGAAAATGTTCACGAACTGTGAAGAAAAATCTCACAAATGAACAACAACAAATCGGATGTTTATTGCGCGAACCGTGCACGAGAAAACAAACCGAACCAAAATGATAACGGTCACGTGATATACCAACGTCTGTGACATTGAAATGGAAATATCCCCTCTAAAAATAGATTGGACCTCGCTTGCTTAACGGTTTTTTCTCGACAACACGTTTTGTGAAAAAATGCAAAAAATGCATTTCGTGGTTTTACAAACATCAGGATTACCAAAAAGCACTTCAGGTGAATGGAAATGTGTATTCTAAATAATAAAATGTAAGTAAAGTGCAATTTTATTTGTGAAAAATGGGGTTTAATAGCGAAAAACAACGCCGTAATGGTTAACAAATAAACGTAACTAGGGTGTGTCCCTTTAAGCAAATTTTAACATATTTATCGACTTACAATCTTTTGCACTTGTAGTTGACTTGTGCGTGACACATGATTACTAGATTAACTATAAGTCACAGTGTAATCGATTTCCGCACTGCTGATTTTTATTGCTGGAGTGTCGTTAAACATTCATTCATTCGTCCCGTTTTGAGGATTTTCGTATATAATAGTGCCTAATTTATTTGCCTCACTATACAAACGTGCCCATGTTGAACGTTGTCCATTCATAGGTTTGAGCCCCACTTGAGAGCACACTGTTGTCACGCTGATGGGGCTGAAGCGCCAAGGCGGAACACTTCTGGCACGTGGAGTTGTATCGGAAGTTGGTCTCTGCAATAAGGAGTAAGAGGAGGAAAGATTTCTACGACTTCAGTTGGTGGTTTTGTCGTTTCCACTTGACGCCAGACAGTCGGTGTGAGCATCTCGTGAGATATGAGACAAAACTGACGAATCTACGTGCCTCGCCAATTTATTGTTTTAATATCGGGACGACAAAATCTGTTTTCCGTAATCAAAACCATATCTCTGGAACAGGCAGTTGAAAGGGTATTTTTGGTAAAAGTATGATGACTTCCGTGTATCCATATCAGGTGCCTAATCTATAGGACTGCAACTCTATAGGACTGCAACTCTATAGGACTGCAACTCCATAGGTTGCAACTAAACTCTATAGGACTGCAACTCTATAGGACTGCAACTCCATAGGACTGCAACTCCATAGGTCTGCAATTCTGTAGGACTGCAATTCTATAGGACTGTAAGTCTATAGGACTGCAACTCCATGGGGCGGATTCAAGATTTTGTAAGGTGTGGGGGGGGGGGGGGGGCGGATTACAAAAATCCTAAAATGGGCAAGTTTGAGTTTGCAGAAGGTGGTCATCGTGGATTTTGTTCATCAAATCACCTGTGTAAATCTTGGTACAGGCGTCAGTTGCGGAAGGGGGGAGGTGCACGGGCATTTCCAACTATAAGAACTAACACATTACCTCTCACCCCCCCCCTCCCCCACCCCCAGTCAGTTGAAAACCAAGTTAGTACATATGTATAATAACTGTCCACCCCACCCATCCTCAACCCGCTCCCTGTCACTGTCATCTTCCAACGCTTGTACTTGCGAATGCAATTAGGGAGTGAAAAGGGTCGCGATAACAATTTGTTGGCAGGGCACTTGAGAGTGAGTGTGTGGGGGTATTCACAAACTGACTCCCGTTGTAAGCTTCCATAATCTGCAGTGGCCGTGTCGTGTCGTGGTACCGCCGTGTAGATCGAACTATCCGTCAGGATTTGTTAAAACAAGACAAGCAGACGACACACTGGAGTGTTATTCCGAGATGACACCTGCGTAGGCGGGGATAGCACCTTTAAAGGTAGGGTCAACTCAAACAAGAGCCTTATGTGTTGGAAAGATGCATACCCGGACCACCAACACATACTGACACTTTAACAAATGAAAAACGCGTAATTTTAGAGCTAATAAAAAACTATGATTATTCCTGCTAACTGGGGGCAGCCATTTTGTTTCGTTTTTGTGACGACCGGTGGTATAGCTTGGGGCGAAGTGACGTCAGCTCCGTCCATCACAGTGTAAACAGACGCTCTAATTTACGACAAGGTGCTTGGCTTTCATCAACCTGAATTGTAAAACAACATAAATGACTTGATAGTATAATAAATTATTTAACTAAATATATTTCAATTTGCATCAATATAACGAAATGGAGTTATAGTATTTTTCTTTTTAAAAAAAATCCAAAGAAAAAATGCATATTATTAGGCCTATTGGTAGGGTACGTTCGAGAAAAACGACCACTTACGATACCCAAGTGATACTTTTCTTTTCTTTGGGACGACGTAATTGTTCAGTTTTGTGATTTTAGATGGGAAAGTCTACTTAATCAAGGGTTTTACAGAATTACTTACAGTAATAAAGCAGGGCGGCTGATAATGCCCATTACGATTTGAGGGATATCCGTGCGGTTATCACACAATACCCTGTGATCTTAATAAAAGAGGCACATCTTTTTAGGGTGTCTAGACACAGTGTCTGGGGACCGTATAAATATACACCTGCCAAGCAGGAACCACAGGTACAAGAAAACACTCCGATTATTATTTCAGTACATGGATTAATTTATGTACAAAACATAATGCAGTTATTTCAACACTTGACAATGGGTTTTTTAATTTTGTATTGAAATATAATATATAATTGTTGCTGGCTTACTGGGATGGATATTATTACAGAACATTGCAATGCATTCGTAATAATCAGGTATGTTTTGTTTCTTCATTTCGAAGACTAATTCCAGACGTGACACGTTAGGTATTACGTAACCACCAGCTCGCCAGAGGGCGTATTCAATGGGATGGTACAAAATGGCTGCGCCCGTTATATATAATAGCCGTCACATTTAACCGTTTTATTAATTAACTATACGATTATACTTGTTGATACTGAGCAATAATGTGCATTATATATCGTTGAATATGCATACCAGGCCAAATGCCTTAATTGTCCCCTCCTTTAAGCTCGTAAAAGTAGCAGGGGTGGATACAGGACACTGCAGCTGGCTGTTCTAACATTTTATCTTCACCCTTAGGGCCCTATATTAGAAATGAGCTTTAATCTATACAAATTGATGGTAAGAAAAAGAGGAAGAAACCTTTTTTCCAAAGATTTTGGTTGATTTTTTTTTTATGAGAGTTGTTATGGGTTTAAAACTTAATATGTTTTTAGCATTAATTTAGTTAGTTTTAACATTATACATTATATAGTTGGGTTTAAAACTTAATAATATGTTTTAGCATTTGTACATTATATAGTTATAAGCCAATTCATCGGTTCCCTTTTGACGCAAACGGACTATAGCATCAGACTAGATAAGCAGGTAATATTTTGTTATGCAATCTGCATGTACGGCCATACAAGATGTAAAGAAAAACAGAAAAGTTTAATTTTAAAACGACCATACTTTGTACATTTTTGAATGATGAATACCATGTTGAAATCTGCTGGCATTTGGGCATGTTTTATATGTATGTAAAAAAAAAAAAAAAAAAAAAAAATTTAAAAAAAAAAAAAAAAAAAAAAAAAAACCCACCACAAAAAACCCATAAAAAAGCCCCCAAACATACAGGAATCGAAGATGTAAGCCCCTATCTAAGGGATGGGCTGGGGTACTATGTTAAGGTGCTTTTATCCAATTAAGGTTCAAGTACGTCTTTCTCTGGCAAAATTGGGAATTTGGAATTAGCCACATTCAAATGGGCTATTCTGCTGAATACGTATATATGGAGATCACTATATTATTTATAATACGTAAAACAAACCCATAAAGCTGAATGGATCCAGCTTTCGTTGATAAAATAAATTCAAATCGTGTTTACTGTGTGAGATCAAGATTCCACCGGAGAAAGCGAGCAACCTGTTGGGTGGAAATTAAAACACGGATTCACACGAACCCGATTTCTGGCAGCTGACGTCGACAACTTGTCACATAGATCCCAGGCTAATTTTCGGAGATTTCCGTAGTGGTTGTCGAGGACTACGAGACTCTCCGAACGGCACGCAAACTCGCCCATTGACTTTCTACTACACTATAAGTATAATATTGAAAACGAATAGGTATTAAAAGTAACTAAGTGATATGGCGTAAGGTAATCGTGGTAAACTCGAGGGCGGTATCACTGATATGGAAAATGGTAGATGGCAAGTTAGTCGTCACATACATTGTAAGAGTTTAAAGGTACATTGGTTCTCTTATAACATGATCAAAAAGAAAAAAAAAAATTATTTAACGACTCACTCAACACATTTTATTTACGGTTATATGGCGTCAGACATGTGGTTAACGACCACACATATTTTGAGAGGAAACCCGCTGTCGCCACTACATGGGCTACTCTTTCCGATTAGCAGCAAGGGATCTTTTATTTGCGCTTCCCACAGGCAGGACAGCACAAACCATGGCCTTTGTTGAACCAGTTATGGATCACTGGTCGGTGCAAGTGGTTTACACCTACCCATTGAGTCTTGCGGAGCACTTACTCAGGGTTTGGAGTCGGTATCTGGATTAAAAATCCCATGCCTCGACTGGGATCCGAACCCAGTACCTACCAGCCTGTAAACCGATGGCCTAACCACCAACATGATCAAAGACTGAGATTTGTTTTATGTGATCTCCCGCATAACATCGCTCACACGTGTGACGTTTATCTAGGTCAGGGAAATCTCTTTGCACGGGCGTGTGGTTCGCGTTTTTATGCGCAGAAAGTTTTAGAGTTTAAAGTTTATCGACACCACTAGAGCACGTTGAACAGAACAGAACTTTATTTACTCTCAGGCCGTAAACCACGGCATATGAGGTACATAATACAATTATACATATATTTTGACAAGATGGCAAAGGTATAAGTATTTCACATAAATAAATAAATAAATAAATAAATAATTGGTTTATTAATCATCGGTTATTGGATGTAAAACATTTAGTCATTCTGACACTATTATAATCTTAGACAGAAAACCCGATACATTTTTCTATTAGTAGCAAACAATATTTTATATGCACCATCCCACAGACACTCCAGCCAATGCACCACGTCTGGTTTATCAAATGCCGTGGTATGTGCTATTCTGTCTGTAAGATGGTGCACATAAAATATCCCTTGCTACTTATGGAAACATGTAGTGGGTTTCCTCTCTAAGACTATATGTCGAAATTACCAAATATTTGACATCCAATAGCCGATGACTAACAAGTCAGTGTGCTCTAGTGGTGTCGTTAAACAAAACAACCTTTAGACAAAATTTCATCCCACAGACAGGATAGCATATACCACGGTATTTCATATACCAGTCGTGATACACTGGCTGGAACGAGAAATAGCTCAGTGGGTCCACCGACGGGGATCGATCTTAGAGCAGACCGACCGCGGATCAGGCGAGTGCTTTACCACTGGGCTACGTCCCACTCCTGAAAAACAATCATGATCAGTTCTTAAATCTACAGTAGGCCATACTACACATAACTTGTCCAAATATCCATAGACGCTCAAGATGGTAACAAGATGTGGTCATTTGGCGCTTTTTATTATTATTATATGCATTATTATTTTTATTTTCTTTTATCTTTTTTTTTTTTTTTCTTTTAGTGATAATTTGTTTATTAACCCCAGAAACAGCTATGGTAATGTCAGGATTGGGGGCTATAAGTTAATATAAACATAATATGAATATATATGGTATATTACAACAGTATAATTAATTAAACATGAATACATTAAAAGAAAAGGAATTATGTAATGTTGATAAATAAATTTAATATTCTAATTCAGCACATTTGTAAGAACGAATCTGATTGGATCTCTACTAAAAATTTCAGGTGGTAAAATCACCGATATACCGGTCGCAAATTTTCTGGCAGAAATACATCATAGGTTAAGGTCTCACTACACAGATCACTTCCGGGTGACAGTTCATTGATCACGGTCCACTATAGTTCCTAATTGTGACACATGTTATGGTTCACATATTCACTTCTAGGAAATGGTGAAGAATTAAAACAATATGTATGTTTAATGGTAAGCCTTCTGGCTGTATTTTGCCCATGTTATTTTGTAATATTGTGCATCGACCTTTTGGGACATGGGTATATAGCGCAAGTGACAGCCGGAGTGAATCGGTTAATGAACCACCTGTTCGGACCGGTACTACAGCCAGATGCGGTCATATAGCAAAAAACTGAGACGGAAATGTTCTCAATTTTGGAGTGAAAATAAATGCTTATATAATGTATGTTCGCAATGGTGTATGTTGTTGGTGCCAACGAGAACCCGTTCTATGGGCAATCTTCGCTTGAAGTTGGGCAGTTTAACATGGGTTTCAATGGCAGATGACATCTGTGTAGTGAGACCTAAGCAAAGAACAGGGTTGTTTTGTAATGACATCATAAAGACAATTTCTGTAGCGTTCATATTACGTACAGAAGTCGTTAAATACTGAGAAGTTTTTACATCAGAAATGAACATATTAATGCGTCGCCAATAAAACTAAATTTGCGACAGTAAAACCACCGATATACATCCGCAAATCGGAAAACACAGTAGGGTTATCCCCTAATTTACATTAAAATATTCATAAATTAATATATTCACCCAACACTTGTGCAAGCTGTAGAATGAGTTACAGCATAACAGTACTGATACTGTAGTTATCCGTCATCTCTAAGTATTATTAGACCCATGTATAGATATTTTACATTTTTATACACATTAAATATGTTTATAAAATGTCAAATCGATTCTATTCTATATTCAGAAGAATGTACGTATTATCGCGTTGACATCAATAATCATATTAATTAAAAACGTCAAAGTATTGTTGACGTCATGTGAAAGGATTGTTAACGTTTTTGGTAATTTTCGTAATTTACGGAAAATGTCGAAATACCGTGTATTTGAATGATCTGGCCCCAATTCATTCCCAGTCTGGAGCTCGACGGGGTAAGACGTGTTTGCTTCGCTCGTGCACATTGCACGTGCTATCGTGTGCTCGACTTGGGGATCCTTCATTTCGTTGTTTTTGTCAGCGAAATGAATTTTTTTATTGGGATGTATGCAGCCATTGGAACTGATTGAACGCTGGAACGCTGGAACGCTTCTCATTTCGAAAGCTTGCACCACCAGGTTGGATTCTTTTTTAGCGAGATTCCTTGCCTCCACGTCATTTCTCCGGCTGACTATGTCGACTTGTTTTTTCGTGCCTCGTATGACGGTAGTTCACGTCAAACGTAGGATTGTTGTGGTATTAGAGCGGAAATCTTTGCCAACTTTTTGGTTGTCGGCAATTGCCAAAAAAATACATAGCTTGGTCTCTGACTATAATGAGAGTGTATTTATGTCCATATGTCCGTCTAGCTCTCTTACAGTCAGAGTACTCGGGCTAGATGCAGACCATCTCGTCCCTATAAGCTGTGCACCCAAACAGCCTTAACAAGGCCACTCACGTGGACATATCGATCAGACTTTAAACTTAGATCTGCGTTCAAAATTTTATGTCGAAATTACTTTTTAAAATAAATATTATTAAATAGTCCGATCCTCTCTTCTTTCTCTTATTTAATTTTGGACTGCCCTTCTAAAATGCTCCAAATTATATATATAAATATTCGGCCGAGCAGTCAATTCTTTTATTTATTCTGCCCATTTTCAACTCTACCCTCCCCCTCCCCCCATCCCGAGTCAGGCCACCGATCTTATCGGAGATCGGACTCTGGATGGGCGGCCCCTGTGTGTGTGGGAACCTCATCGTGGTGCAGGGGTGAACATTCTCTTTGAGAATGGCCAATACCCACACACCTCCTCGGATGAGGCGCTTTGTTTGCCGTGAGGTGCATCCCGTGATGGTGGATGATGGGATCCTGGTGGTTGAAATGGGGCATATTTGTGGATATGACTTCTGACAACACACCACTTTCGCCCGGAGTTCACCGTAGACGGGTGGTCAGGGAGGCCCGACCTGATCAATCGGCTGGTCATATCAAGCTCAAGAGCTAACAATCTTTGTTTGGTTTACTTTTGCCAGGACAAACTTTAGAGTAAATATGATATTTGTTATTGTTGCTTTTAGGGCGGTGGCTAGGGTCAATCAGGTGATTTATTTTATTGCCTGAGTATACCATCCATGTATCCCTGACATGCATGTCTGCTGGACATCCGTAGCATCATGTCCCCTTGTTGGACTCCGTGGCGGGTGGGCGCATGGTTGATGAACCACTTATCTTAAATATGGGTAAAAACAAAAACAAATCCACTTCAGATGGGACCCTGGAAAGGGTCCACACCGAAGTTTCGGACTCTTCATCTTCTGATGTAAAAAAGTCAAGAGTTGTTTCTCCTTTGAGCTGGCCAAGGTTTTTTGTCATCCAATCTTTGGAGGAAGGAACCTTGAAAAAGCTTTCGCCTTTTGCTATACAAAAGGGACTCGAAGGCTTGGCTGGTGAACCTAAAAGTGTAAAAAAAAGCTTCGAAACGGATCACTCTTGGTAGAATGTGCTACAGAAGGTAATTCTAAATGCCTTCTGAAATCAAAAATAATGTGCAACATTCAAATTAAAGTTAGCGCACACTCAACCCTCAATTCGTCAAAGGGTGTTATTAGGACTCGGGATCTTTAAGGTATTGATGAAGAAGAGATTTGTGAAAATCTCTCTTCACAAGGCGTTTCCTCGGTAAAGCGGATAAACGTTCATGGGAACAATGAACTAATTCCGACGAATACTTTAATTCTGACATTTGATACGCCAGTCCTTCCACAATCCATTACAGCCAGGGTATTTGAGGATTTCTGTTGCACCTTATGTTCCTAATCCCCTGAGGTGCTTTAAGTACCAAAGGTTTGGACACGGACAAAATGTGTGCCGTGGACGACTGACATGTGCTCGTTGTGGTCAATTTGACCATGACGGTAAGAGCTGTCAGGCCGACATGGCTTGCATCAATTGCAAGGGTGAGCACTGTGCTTACAGTCGCGAGTGTCCAAAATGGAAGGTGGAAAAATAGGTGCAGCAGATCAAGGTTGAAAAACGAGTGTCATTTCCGGAGGCTAGAAAGCTTGTTGAGACTGCCGTGACTGTAGTGGGTAAATCCTATGCTGCAGCTGTTGCGGTCTCTACAGCATCTGTCTCTGTACAGACAGACATAACCTGGCTAAATAATATGACACATTGTTCAAAGATATCTGAGATCCAAAAGCAACCAACAAAGGTTGTTAAAAAGCAAGTTAGCAAAGCATCGCGGGTGTATTTGGATTCTGTTAATCCCTCAAAAGATCCGTGTGCCTCGAAGCCAGGCTCCAGTAAACCTGTCCTGAATAAGGACATCAAAGCTTCACAGAAGAATGGCAATTCAGGACGGTTGAAAAAGTCTGAACAGAAAATTCCTACTAATAACCCCTTTGATTGTTTGGACGATGACATGGGCACCTCAGCACAAGATTACTGTGAAACAATTCGTCCACAGAGTAAAATAAAAACTGTACCCATATTCCCACCTGATGACAAATAAAGTCATCCAATGGAACTGCCGTGGGCTTTGGCCGAATTTTGATGAATTGAGTCTTTTAGTTGTGAAACATAATCCCCTTGCAGTGTGTCTACAGGAAACATTCCTGAAAGACACTGACAAAATTACTGTCAGGGGATTTAGCCTCTATCATAAATTCCATGAAACTGAAGATAGAGCTTCTGGGGGTGTTTCCATTCTTGTTAATGAGAATATCCCTCAGAGTATAGTTACACTAAATACTAATTTATAAGCTTTGGCAGTTAAAGTCACAGCTCATAAAACTATAACTCTATGTTCAGTTTATTTACCCCCTTGTAATCATTTTAATTTTAACCCTAAAGACCTGCAGGATCTCATTGACCAGCTCCCACCTCCTTTCATTTTGATGGGAGATTTCAATGGTCATCATACCTTGTGGGGATGTAAGGAGGTAAATAATAGAGGTCAACAATTGGAAGACTTAATTCTCAAAAATGACTTAATTTTATTTGATGATAAAAGTCACACATATGTTCACTCTGCAAATGGTACCTTAACATCCATAGACTTGACCCTTTGTAGTCCATCACTTTTTCTTGATTTTTCTTGGAAAGTTGGTCCAGACCATTGCGGTAGTGACCACTTCCCCAACATTTTGGAGAATGATGGACCACCTTCTCTTGAAAGGGTTCAAAGATGGAAGCTGAGCAGGGCAAACTGGGATCAGTTTCGGCATCTATGCAGCATTCGTCTGCACCAATCTGCCATTACAGATGCTGACGATCCCATGTCTTTGTTTACTTCCATCTTGAAGGACATTGCAGAAGAAACTATTCCTAAGACTTCGGCAGTACCAAAACGTTTCAATAAACCATGGTTTACTGACACCTGTAAAGGCACAATCAGAGAGCGCATCAGGGCCCTTGAAAGGTTCAAACGTGAACCAACTGAGGGTAACCTGAACGCTTATCGCATTGCTAGGGCCAAGGCTCGCAGAGATATCCAGCGCAGTAAGAAGACATCTTGGAGAAATTATGTCTCCAAGTTGAATTCCCAAACGTCGGTTAAATCTGTGTGGAATAGGATCCGTAAAATCAAAGAAAAAGAATCCAATAACACTGTTCATCATTTATCTGTCAATGACAGAGATGTGACGTCTCATCGTGACATTGCTAATGCATTGGCAGATAACGTTTCTCACAATTCTTCTTGTGCTTTCAGCACTGATGCTTTTACAGTTGTACGCAATAAAGCTGAAAAGCAGAATATAAACTTTTCATTTGAAACTGCTGAAGTATACAACAGGCCCTTCTCTATAGAAAAGTTGCAGGATGCTCTGCATAGAGCCCATGATACTTCAGCAGGGCCAGATGAAATACACTATCAATTACTAAAACATCTACCAAAGTCTTCTCTTTTATTTCTTTTAAATATTTTTAATAAAATCTGGATTTCTGGTGACTTTCCTTCTGATTGGAGGAAAGCAATTATCATTCCTATTCCAAAGCCTGGTAAAGATCCAACAAATCCTACTAATTACCGCCCTATTGCTTTGACAAGTTGCATCTGTAAAACCATGGAATGAATAATCAACCGTAGACTGGTCTGGTACCTTGAGTACCTGTGGGTTCAGGTCTAGATTGATCATCTTGTTCGATTTGAAACGTTTTGTAGGGAAGCTTTCATCCATAATCAACACCTAGTATCGGTGTTTTTTGGATTTGGAGAAAGTTTATGACACTACACAGAAGTATGGGATAATGAGAGACCTCCATGGTATGGGCCTCAGAGGTCGTCTCCCTGTTTTTATTTCTAATTTTTTAAAAGATAGATATTTTAAAGTCCGAGGTGGGATCTACATTTTCTGATCCCCACCCACAAGAGATGGGTGTGCCTCAGGGTAGCATCCTGTCGTTAACCTTATTTTCTGTGAAAGTTAACAGCATCACCCAGTGTCTCAAGCCTGGTGTTGATTGCTCGTTATATGTCGATGATTTTCAGATTTGTTACAGATAGTCCAATATGAATATTATCGACCGTCAGCTGCAGCTTTGACTGCATAAACTTCAGCAATGGGCAACTGACAATGGCTTTCGATTCTCAAAGACAAAGACAGTCTGTATGCATATCTGCCAGAAAAGAGGCCTCCATTTAGATCCACAACTGTTTTTGGACAAAAGTCCAATTCCGGTGGTGGAGGAGAACAAATTTCTAGGGGTTATCTTTGACAGAAGATTATCCTTTGTACCCCATCTCAAATACGTTAAAAAGAAGGCCTTAAAGGCCCTTAATATTTTAAAAGTTATTGGCAATATTGAATGGGGAGCAGATCGAAAGGTCATGCTCCGACTTTATAGATCTTTAATAAGATCTAAATTGGATTATTGTGGTGTAGTGTATGGGTCAGCTCGCAAGTCTTACTTGCAGATGGCGGATCCTGTACACAACCAGGGGCTTAGACTTTGTCTTGGTGCATTTAGAACTTCACCTGTAGAGAGCTTGTACGTTGATGCACATGAACCTGGTTTGGGTGCTAGACGTGCAAAGCTGGCTGTGCAGTATGGTACCAGGATCAAGTCATTACCAACACACCCTGCACATAACGCAGTGTTTGATAACAAATATATGAAGTTTTTTGATGCGAGGCCAAATGCCATACCTACTTTTGGTCTTCGTATCAAGCAGTTTTTATCTGCTTCCAACATTGATTTCTCTGACATTTTGGAAACACCTTCATATTTTGTTTTACCACCTTGGTGTATCAGACCACCGAAGATTGTGCTGGATTTGGTGCATCTGAAAAAAGATCGAACAGATGCATCTATATATCAGCAATTGTTCATGGAAATTCGAGACAGGTACCGTGATTACATTCCTGTCTATACAGACGGATCACGGGATGGGAATTATGTGGCATGTGCTACGGTCTTTCCATCAGACAATGTAATTTCCATGAGATTGCCAGACTCGGCATCTATATTCACTGCTGAAGTTTGGGCAATCATCAAAGCCCTGGAAGCAATTAAAAATGCATCCTCATCCAAATATATTATTTTTACAGATTCACTTTCGTGTCTCCAAGCTTTACAATGTATGAAGCTGGAACATCCCTTAATTGGAATGGTGATACGAAAGTGTGTCTTTTTATCCATTGCCAATAAAAAGATTGTGTTTTGTTGGGTACCCAGCCATGTTGGCATCAGGGGTAATGAAAAGGCAGACTCTGCTGCCAAGTCTGCTTTGGATTTGCCTTGTGTCAAGGTTGGAGTACCATACAATGATTTTAAACATTGCATCAACCAATATATATTTTCCTCTTTGCAAAATGAATGGAATGGTGCGATCGCGAACAAGCTTCATTCTGTCAAGCCGGTCCTGGGAGATTGGCAGTCCTCCTACAGGCAGTGCAGGAAGGATGAAACAGTACTGTGCCGTGCTCGCATCGGTCATACACATTTGACCCATTCATATATCTTGAAGAAAGATCCTCCACCTCAGTGTGAGCACTGTCAATGTAATTTGACAGTTCGCCACATTTTGGTGGAGTGTAATAATTTTGCTGAAAAAAGAAAAGATATATTTGGAAGAAGAAATGTGCTGGAATCATTTCGGTTCCTGCCAAATCTCATTTTAAATTTTTTAAGAGATTTTGAGTTTTATTATAAGTTTTAACTATTTGACTGTGATAGCTAAATTTTTTCACAGACTGTGATAGCTATATTTGTGCACAGCTCTTTACACTGTGTTTTAATCATATATTATTTTTAAACTGATATATTTGTTATATATTTATTACCATTGCCTGACACCCAATGGCCGATTTGTTTTTCGTGCTGGGGTGTCGTTAAACATCCATCCATCCATCCATCTGGATGGGCGTGTTCGAAACCCTAGTGGTATATGAGCACGTTAAAGTAGTTATCTATCTATCTGGCCCCAATTTCACAAAACATCGTAAGCCTAGTTTTGCACGTAGACGCAAATCTACGACTAAACCACAGTTTTTATTATTATTATAGTACAACAAATATAGTTAGAAGTACGGATTTTATATATACACCATCCACAAATACAATTTTCTTTAAACCAGTTATGCATAAAGAAAACACTGTGACAGACCCACCTTGGTATAAACCAAAAATTAAGGTGCCTCCCGCATCTCTTAAAGGGACATTCCCGAGTTTACTGCACTTTTTAAGATGTCATCGACTAACAATGACTTTTACTCGGCCATTTACCTTTCGACCGACCGTTCAAAATTGCGCCAAATTCCCTCAATCAAAATTGCGCACCCTTTTCTCTTTGGCATTTAACTGCCTCATTCAAATTCCATAGCACCACCACCACCCCCACCCGCCTGCTACCGATTTGATCGGGCTGCTGGTGCTCCCTTGCACCTGCCAGTGCAGGCGGTCCCTCCTCTCCCCTCCCCCCACCTTTCCTGTCATGGACGGAGGAGCCGGCCAAGGCCGGCTCTTGTGCCCACGACAGGCGTGCGCTACAACAGCTTGTTCTGAATGTCCACGTAAAACCCTATGACATGATATGACATAACAAAGACTTTTTAACGATTGTAATTACATAACAAATATATTTTTTACATAAAATATTAGTGGCTGTATATTAAACGTGTTTCTGATCGTTCTAATATTTGTACTAGGTTAAATTTCATTTTATTTCTAAAAATATAATTTTTTCGTATTTGAAGACAAAATCCAATTTCGGCTTCTTACAAATATTAAGACGACCAGACACACATTGAATATACAGATACTGATATTCTAAACAAGAAAATATATTTAATCGTAGAAATATTTTATTAGTCGGAAACATCTTACAATGCAACAAGCTCAGGAATGCCCCTTTAAATGATCAGTTCTGGAACTCATAAGGTTTTTTTTGTGGGTTTTTTACTTTGACAATTAAAGGGAAGTGGGGAGGGGTAAACTCCTTACACACTGAATGCGCCTCTGTATTATAATGGTACAATAAATCATCTGCACCATGTGTTTAATACTTTATCACACAAAACGGCTAAAAAGCGCCCCGTTTCCGAGTGTTAACATGGGGGGGGGGGGGGGGGCATTTCATGTGACCTAGATTAGTGAATACAACTAAACGATATCGAAGAATGGCGCGTAGCCGTAAAAACATTAACGTGGATCGTCTATCATAGCCGTACATATTCCATTTTTGTAAAGGGGTGGGGGTGGGGTGGGATGGGGTCCCAAATGAAACGAAAATGCCCGATAACAACACATATTCATATTAGCATTACTACCAAACAGCTATATACGGTTGCAAACGAATCACTGTGATTTAAACATAGATTATAACTAATTATGAGGGTAGAATGGTGGAAACACATGATAAAAAGGTCTCAGGTTAGCACATTTTGCCCGAATATCTGTATAATTTTTGCCCGAATTTGAGATTTTGCTCCAGCGTTGGGGGAGGGTAGTTGCCCCTTCCCCCGCCAAATGTCTCCAACACTTATGTCGTCTCTTCTAAAATGATTTATTAATCGACCATCAAACGGCTATTGGGTGTAAAACATTTGGTAATTATAACATATGGAAGGAAATAATGTTTTATTTAACGACGCACTCAACACATTTTATTGTCGGTTATATGGCGCGAGATATATGGTTAAGGAACACACAGATATTGAGAGAGGAAATCCGCTGTCGCCACTTCATGGGCTACTTTTTTCGATTAGCAGCAAGGGATCTTTTATATGCACCATCCCACAGACAGGGTAGTATATACCACGGCCTTTGATATGCCAGTCGTGGTGCATTGGCTGGGACGAGAAATAGCCCAATGGTTATAACATATAGTCTTAAAATAAACTACATATTTCTGTTAAGCAAGATATCGTTTATATGTACTTTCCCATGTACAGACAAGACAGCACATACCACGGTCTATAATAAAACATATACCCGAGATCGCAGCTTTAAATATGGTTTATTTAAGGTACAACAAAAAAAGAAAGAAATGTTATAATTAACGAAGCACTAAACACATTTTTGCAACACATCTTTTTTTCATAATTTTCAGGGGAACATGCCCCAGAACCTCCCTACAAATCTCACTTCATTTGGGAGCTCAACTCATTTGTCTTCGACACACTCAAATCACCCTCTAGAATTTTGTGAGCCTACTTTACCATATCCTGATGCTGCCCCTTTTAGCTCCCTGGTTAGCACTAAAAGGTAACTAACTCTCTTCTTTGGTGTATGTTAGTAAAAATACAACACAAGTTACCTCCCATGAACATGAAAAAAGTAAATAGTTTGTTTTTTTGGGTTTTTTTAACGACACCACTGGAGCACATTGACTAATTAATCATCGGCTATTAGATGTCAAACATTTGGTAATTAATGGATCTTTTATATGCTCCATCCCACAAACAGGATAGCACATACCACGGCCTTTGATATACCAGTCGTGGTGCACTGGCTGCAACGAAAACAACGTTCCCTAACGAGAAGGAATAAGCTTTTGAACGGCAGATCAGGCATTCTCTGGCTGTTTGAAACGGAGATCACCACGACTGGTATATCAAAGATCGTGGTATGTGCTATCCTGTCTGCGGGATGGTGTATATAAAAGACCCCTTGCTCCTAATGGGAAATGTAGCGGGTTTCCTCACTAGGATTGTCAAAATGATCAAATGTTTGACATCCAATAGCCCGTGATTAATAAATCAATGTACTCTAGTGGTGTCGTTAAACAAAACAAACTTTAACTTTGAAATGGAGCTGATGTATTTGATACGCGTATTACGGTCAGGGCCGTAGCTAGGATTTTGTGTTGGGTGGGTGGGGGGTGGAGGGGGGGGCAACTGAGCAACTGAGTAGTTAATAGTCTAAAACTCCTTAAACGGTTAAGAAGAGAATTTTCTTTAAGTTTCTAAAAATAATTTTCCGGATTTTTTTCTGCATCTGCCTCCCTTACCCACATCCCCACCCCCACCCCCGCTAGCTACGGCCCTGCGATGAGCTGGTGGCTCACCACCATTCACATTTGTATGCATTTCAACACAGTTTTCATATCAGAATATATTCTGTCTAAAATACAGCAATCTCCAGAGGGATACGTGACTGCTAGTTTTTGGGGAGTAGTTCTACTCTTGCAGGCGCGGGTGCAGGAATTTAAGGGGGGGGGGGGGGCGGCTCTAAACTGACAAGCGCCAAATCGCCATAAGAAATTTATTCGCAAAACCTTTAAATCTGGCATTAAAATTCCTACGGAAAATAAATATTATTGACAATTCAGTACCACCAAACATCTCCCTCGCTTCCGAACCCGATCATGTTACAAGTCTGTGCCACATTGTAGTTGCCTTGTCCCTGTCCTCTCGCTCGATGCGCGGTCGGTGTGGGGTCGATCCCCGTCAGTGGGCCCATTGGGCTAATTCTCGTTCCAACCAGTGCACCACGACTGGCATATCAAAGGCCGTGGTATGTACTACCCTGTCTGTGGATGGTTCATATAAAAGACCCCTTGCTGCTAATCGAAAAGAGTAGCCCATGAAGTGGTGACAGCGGGTTTCCTCTCTCAAAATCCTCCCCTAAAGTTCCATTTGCATTCCACCGTATGTCACTGGGGCCCCCCTAAATGGATTTTCTGGATCCGCCACTGGTCATAAAATGTTTGACATTCAATAGCCGATGATTATATATTGCTGTGCAGAGGCGGATCTAGAGGGGGGCCCCAGGCCCCTACCCCCCCCCCCCCCCCCCCCCCCCAATTTTTTGCGATAGTTATAATTTTATTATATATTAAAGCGGCAGTATCCGGAATATTTTTATTATTTAAACATATAGAACAGAAAATCCAATTACGTTTGGTGCATATATGACGCCGCACTCCGCATTGGTTTCACTACGCTGGCTTATCCAGGTCAAAAACAAAGCCAGTATTTTGAAAGTGGGACACTTTTGACGGGCTCGTACCGATCTCGGTTTTCATTGGCTTATCACAAGTATAGAATTCCCCAACAAGAGATCACGTGAGATTTCGCAATTTTTTAACAAATTTAACTGTCTTGATTGAGGGGTCGTCTCATATCTCCAAAACATATTTATATCCATAGAGGTATGGTACAACGCCTCTCCGGGGGTCGGTGGGTGGGGGATTTGCCTTGAAATTTTGACAGTGGCCAGCTTTTGGCATACGCGTTACATGTAAGGGGTGTTACTAATTACGTAACGCTCTAGGGGTAGAGGAAGAGGGTACTGTGTTCGATTTACGTAACATTTTTCAAGACTATATGTTATTATTATTCATTACTTAGACCTAAAAAGGTGGGTTTTTTAGAAATGCGCGGTCAGTCTAGGATCGATCCCCATCGGCGAGTATATAAAAGACCATGGTATGTGATAAACTAAAATAAAAAATAAAAAAATAATATTTTTTTTATTAAATAAACTAATCAATTACGGGACTACAGTATGGGAGACAAGTCTCCACACACCCATATTAATAAAAATAAATCTATAAGTAAAGGCCTTAGTGTTCTCCAATGGAACGCTAAAGGCCTCCACTCAATGGGACATGGTGCCGAACTCATTCAACTCATTAGCACCAATAACACCAAGCCAGATATTCTATGCATACAAGAAACTTGGCTAGGAACTGGCTCAAAAAAAAGTAATAATAAAATAACAACTAAAAAATTTAAAATTCCAGGCTATACAACTTACTATAAAAATAGAGAAAATAGCACTAGAGGTGGAAAAGCCACACTCATTAAAAGTACCATTCGGCATAGCGAAATTAAATACGAAGCCTTAAATACCAGTCTGGAAGTCCAAGGACTTACGGTACTAAATAAAAAGATGCCTATAGACGTCATCAATGTCTATAGCCCACCGGGAGCAGCCCATAAACAGCTAACTATAAACGACTACAATAAACTTATTAAACCTAATAATAACCTAATCCTAGTAGGAGACTTCAACAGCCATAGCCCACTGTGGGGAGGTTGGCACTCCGACACACAAGGAGACATACTAGAAGATTTCATTAACATAAACAACCTAGTATGTCTCAACGATGGCAGCCCCACCTACTATCACGACCAACTAGCAACCTCATCTGCCATCGATCTTACCATAACCTCTAATAATATAGGGGCAAACGCCCAATGGGAGGTACTTGATACTCTAAATAGCGACCACCTACCCATCCTAACCAACTATAAAAGTAATATAGAATATACCGAACAAGAAAAATTCTTACCAAAACTCAAATATAGTAAAGCCAACTGGGCAGGCTTTACAAGCGAATGCAGCCAAATTAAACTAGAAACTAATATAGATATCGATGAAACGACCACTAAAATTACTAACGAAATAATTAAAATAGCGGAAAATAATATACCCAAAACCAAACAACCCAAAAAGCATTCACCTGTCAGTTGGTGGACGGACGAAATTAAAACAAAATGCGGCTTCAGAAACAGGATGCGAAAACTCTTTTAAAAAACAGGTAAACCAGAATACCACACTAAATATAAAATAGCAAAAAACGAAATAGGCAAACTAATCATTGTAGCTAAAGGGACCAACGAACGGGAAATTAATAACAGAACATCTATTAGAGAAATGTGGAAAAAAGTTCAAGCTATTCAAGAACAACGCACGACCGCTACAGTCCTCCAAAAAAATAAAGTAGCTACCACAAATAAACAAAAAGCAGATCTCCTAAGTAAAACATTTAGTAAAAATAGCAGCAACGAAAACTTCCCTAAAAAACTTTAAAAAGACAACAACTTACCAACAAATGATACTATGATGGACAAGCAACCTAACACGGATAATCTAGAATTTAATATACCACTAACATTAACAGAACTAAATGCGGCCATTAAAGCAAAAAAAAGCACCGCCACAGGGCCAGATCAAATCAGCTATACTCTACTAAAACATATGCCAGATGTAATCCTAGAGGTAGTGTTATCGCTCTATAACAGAATCTGGGAGGAGGGCCGAATGCCCACAGCATGGAAGCATGCAGAATGTTTCAGCCTCCCAAAGGCGGGAAAAGACCACTCCCTACCGGGTAGTTATAGACCGATAACACTCACATCGCACATATGCAAAACGCTAGAAACCATAATCAATAAAAGACTAAATGACTACTTACTAGAGAATAAACTAATCACAAATGTACAAAGCGGATTTAGAACTAAGCATTCAACAATAAATCAGATAGTTAGACTCCAAAATAGCATAAATGACGCCTTCCGCAAATCCAACAAAGTATTAGCAATCTTTATAGATATAGAAAAAGCATTCGATATGGTATGGCGCCAGGGACTACTCAATAAATTAAAAACTAACGGTATTAAAGGCAATATGTTCAACTTCATTAATAACTTTATTCACAACAGATCAATATCAGTCAGAGTAAACGGACATTACTCACAAAAAAACTAAATAATAAATGGTATCCCACAAGGCTCGGTCCTATTACCAACCTTATTCAATATATTTATCAACGACATAACTAAAGCACTCAATGCTAAAAGTAAAATTAAATCAACCACTCCGCTAAATACAGCACTATTCGCTGATGACTGCGCTATCTGGCGCACAGGCAGAATAACCAAAAATCTATTTAGCCTAATGCAAAACGATATGAATAAACTAAATAAGTGGGCCCAGGACTGGGGCATCAAACTATCGGAAACCAAAACTGTCTGTATGCTATTCAATAAAGTCAACTCAGCCGATAATCACCAAATAACTTCAAATAATAAACCAATCCCAAGAGTCAAAAATGTTAAATTCCTAGGAGTCACATTCGACTCAAAACTAACCTTTAGTGACCATATAAACAATATAATCAGACAGTCTAAAAAATACCCTAAACCTACTAAGAGCAATCTCAGGCACCAGTTGGGGGGGGGGGGGGGGGGGGGCGCAAACGGAAGCAATGCTTATGGTTTACAAAGCATGTATACTCTCCAGGATAGACTATGGAGCCCAAGCCTACAGCTGCGCCGACCCAAAACTACTGCAAAAATTAGATGTTATCCAAAACCAAGCACTAAGAACAATAGCTCAAGTTCCACGTAATACTAGCGGCCAAAGATAGAAGTAGAATTCAACATCCCAAAATACCGCCGCAATATCCAGCAACAAGAACAATACCATCTCAAAGTTCCACGTATTTAACGACGCACTCACACATAGCGTCAGACATATGGTTAAGGACTTTTGAGAAAACCCGTAGCCAATAGGCTACTCTTTTTAACAGGCAGCAAGGTCTTTTATTTGCGCTTCCCACTGGCAGGATAGCACAAACCATGGCCTTTGTTGAACCAGTTATGGATCACTGGTCGGTGCAAGTGGTTTACACCTACCCATTGAGCCTTGCGGAGCACTCAATCAGGGTTTGGAGTCGGTATCTGAATTAAAAATCCCATGCCTCGACTGGGATCCGAATCCAGTACCTACCAGCCTGTAGACCGTTGGCCTGCCACGACGCCACCGAGGCCGGTTTGGACCACCCAGTTCAGGAACTTACTCCTATAATAACTAAACCAGGACTAGAATTTAATAAAAATAAAAAACTCAATGACTCATTTGCCACTAGGGCCAGTAAACTAGAAATAGAGGTAGGAATTGATAACATACCAGTGGCTCTATACCATATTAATCAGCCTATGGAGTGCCACACTCCATATCTAATTAAAAAAGCTACAGACGAAACACCCTTTCCACCATTTAAAAAAAGTCCTGTTTGAAGCCGCAGCCAACGAAAACTACCCGGAGCACATCCATATCTACACGGATGGCTAAACAAACTCAGATAATGGTAGGGTTGGCTTCGCAATAGTAGAAGAAAAGATATCTAAACACTTCAAACTTGTTAAATATGCCAGGCTGTCAGACAACCTATCAGTCTACACAGCAGAACTGACAGCCATCTACGAGGCACTAATCTGGATTAAAAATAAACAATACCCTAAAAGTGTTATCTTCTCAGATAGCCTTAGCTCCATCCAATCGCTCCAAACTAATAAATCTACTAGGCCAGACATCTTAGCAGCTATCCACAATAAACTCCACGAACTAAACCAACTTAACCTAACAGTAGTATTCGAATGGGTCCCAGCTCATGTAGGAATAATTGGTAACGAAGTAGCCGACTATGGAGCAAAAACAGCACTCTCAATCACCAGTACAATTACTGCACTGCCACTAGGAATAACAGAGTTAATGTCAAAAGCAAAAAAAACACTACATAAATCAATGGCAAACAAACTGGGACCTTACAAATAATGCATGGCACTATAACATCAAGCCACTAGTCAACTCAATAAGACCTAAACACCAAAACACCTATGTGGATAAACTCATCACTAAAGTACGCCTAGGTAAATCTTCACAACTAAACAGCTGCTCATTTACCAAACTAAACCCAGAATGTGATTGTGGCACCCGGGAAGATATGAAACACTATCTCCTGGATTGCACGCTACATACCACCCAAAGAAAACTAATGATAGAATCAATAACCGAAGCCAACCATAATAAACAAATAACGCCTAACTTCCTACTAAACCCGGATAAATATCTAAAACATAAAACCTTCAAAGCAGTTTATCTATTTGTCCAGTCCACCAAACCAAAGCTATAAAATAAACCAATAATAGGCACTCATAACCGTTCACTAGTACGCCCCTAAGAAGGAACTGCTACCAATTCGAACTCTACTCGATGCTTTCCAACCTAGGGGCCAAAGGTGAATAGGTAAAATAAGAACCAATACAGTGTTAATAGATTATTCATAGGGATTATTCAAAACCACTCACTTGTAAGCCCTTACATAAGAGCTGCAACCAATTTGGAACTCAGACCCGATGCACTCTACTGCAAGTGGCCAAAGGTGGGGAGGTAGCGAATATCCGAATAGATTAATGTAGATCAATGTAAATATACTATGTTATGAGTTTTATTCTAAAATCGTGTTTGGTAAATTGATACATAGCACTCCCAAATGAGATCGCAGCAAACCAATTGAATAAGGCGCTAACCATCCAACCTAAGCCAATCTATCAACCAGGGTAGGATCACTAATTATCAACCTCTCTTTTTACAGCTCGCCTAACCAGCCAACCACGACCCAGAATAACCACATGTATATATCGCACATTTCATGTAATCGCACCATGCACTTTATTAATGATGAATAAAACTAGCAGACACGGTAAGTCACTTAGGGCACAGAAGGTCAGCTGGAAGACAGAGAACAGAAGATCGACCAAGTAAGACCAATATAGTATAAGGGCGCAAGCCCAACAAACCCCTAGTATACAGTTGCCAACATATAGATATAATTTATTTCATTAATCTTTTGCGGGGGGGGGGGGGGGGGGGGGGGGGGGGGCGGGGAAACAAAATTAATAGTACGCTAGAGTGACTGACAGTTATGTGATGTGACTATTCATTACTAATAAGCTATATTTCTTTCCTTTCTTTCTCTCTTTCACTGATTGGTAAAATAAATATGTTAAGCACTAGGCTTTTTAACCAATACATACACTATAAGGGCTCACCCTTCAAATTATATATTTAGAATAGACTAATTCCAACCCCCCCCCCCCCCGCCATTGTGTTAACAAAGCTACACAAGGGCGGGGGGGGGGGGAGAGGTGGTCATGATGACCGTTGGAAACATTAGAATAGGGACGTAAGACAATAGGTACAACCTAAACACCAAACTAGGATTACACACAGACAACATGCTCACCGCAACAGTACACAGGATGCATTGATTAATGATAACAATGCATCCGCCCCACATTTTAATGGCCCAGCACGTGCTCTAATAAGGAACCGGACAAAAGAATACCGGTTCCGAGTACACAATTGCAATGCACCCGGGGGAGGCCGAACAAAAGAATATCGGCCGCCCCTACCCAATCCCCAAATACTTGCTGCTGGGAAATGTACTTGGTGTCACTGAGGAGGAAACTGAAGACCAAACCAACATCAGCACTTCGACCACCCCGGAACAAATCGCCTTACCTGCCAGTGTCTACACAATTGCACGAGTCTCCTCTGGGTTGTCATGCCACGACCAGAAGAGGTCAGGTCCTTATCAGGACCCTACGGACAACCTAGGGAGACAACCAGCATCATGAAGGTCGATAAGTAACGAGCTACTCTAGACTCACTAACGAGCTACATTCGATTCAAAACCTATACTAGCTCATTCATTTACCTTTCGGCCGACCGTTCAAAATTGCGCCAAAATTACTCAACAAAAACTGCGCACCATTTTCTCTTTGGCTTAAAATGGCTCCACTCAAAATTCCATAGCACCACCACCACCCCCACCCGCCTGCTACCGATTCAATCGGACTGCTGGTGCTCCCTTGCACCTGCCAGTGCAGGCGGTCCCTCCTTCCCCACCTGCCCCCACCTTTCCTGTCATGGACAGAGGAGCCGGCCAAGGCCGGCTCCTGTGCCCCAGACAGGCGTGCGCTACAACAGCTTGTTCTGAATGTGCACGTGAAACCCTATGACCTGACCTGACCTGTGATATCCTGTCTGTGGGATGGTACATATAAACGATCCCTTGCTAAAAAATAAATGTAGCGAGTTTCCAAGGCGCGTGTGCGGGGATATCAGCGGGGTTGGGGTTATAGACTGTGTTGAGCGAAGTTTATATGCGGCCATGCTCCCCCCCAAAATACATTTCAATTTTTTTAAGCTTGGGCAAGTAAGGGTTTCGACCTCCAATACCCTCCCTCTGCACGTGCACCCGATTCCTCTCTAAGATTATATGTCAAAATTACCAAATGTTAGACATCCAACAGCAGATGGAAGGAAGGATAGGATATGTTTTATTTAACGACGTACTCAAAACATTTTATTTACGGTTGTATGGGGTCGGATGATTATTAAATCAATATGCTTTATCTTTGATGTCGTGTTTTGCCGAGCTATGGCGGCACAGGCGACGAATCAAGCGTATACGTTTGACGATATCCGTTCATAGCGAACACACACGACTTTTTTAAAAGTGCATTTGAGCTTGTATTTCACATATTTGTACATGATGTATAATTTAATATGGTAACCAGAGAATGTAACTTTAATTTTCTTCTTCTTTATTTTTACAATCCTTCTCCAAACCTCCCCCAAAGTTCCCTTGGTATTCCACCTCATGTCACTGGGGCCCCCTAAATGGATTTTCTGGATCCGCCACTGCTGTGTTCTAGTGGTGTTGTTAAAGAAAACAAACTTTATATTCTATGAGTAGATAAACAAATGGGTATCTCCGTGAAATGGAGGAAAATACGAAAAGAGCGTAATAACATTTAAAAATTGGTTTATAAATAAACTTTTCACGTGGAAATTATTGCACTGTAAATAGTCCAAAAAACAAGTATTTATTACCAAGTATAAGTTTGACAACAGTGGTGTAGGTCCATTTATGATTAGTTTAATCATATTTAGCATTTTTAATAAAATATTTGGTGGTAATTTATCGTAATTATGGAAAAGTCTATGTTATTGACTCGATCTGAGGGTTGTTATAGTTGACTTATCTCCCTTTGTTAATAATTGTTGCGTATGGATATTTTTAATTTTTTATTAAATTTAAAAAATAAATAAAAGAATTTTAACATTCTATAGTTTTGACTGAATAGTTCTGAAACTTGTTACTATGATTCTCTGGGGCAGCTTTCACAAATAATAGATATCTTGTAGTTTGGTTTATTTTATTTAGTTTTTAATTTAAAACAAACATTTTTTTCTCTCTCCTTCACTGGCTTCAGATTTAAATAGATATTTACCTCCACTATGACATTCATCAACAGCAGAGCCATATATTGGTGCACATAGTAAATTTTAGGGAGTGGCATTTTAATTTAAATTTTTTATTATTTTTATTTTTTTAGCTGCATGAAATTCCATATTCCAATTTATACTACTAGTAGTCAATGGAATTTACTATGTTATTTATTTTTGAGCAGATTAATTTCTAAACTGCACACTAAATACTATTGTTTTCTTTCCAGAACACTTTTGCTTTTGTTCATACAAAATATTTTTGTTGGAGGATATGGGACGTACCAACTTAGCCCGACTATTCTGCCGTTCAAGAGCTAGACAAACATTTGTACAGTTATGATCGCTCTCTTAGTCGGAGATTACTCTATGTCATGTATCTAAAAATTATAAAAATATACCTATTAATTTACAAGCTTTTAGTGTACATAATTTTACTCTTCCTACCCTTTGGCGAAAACCCTGCAAGTACAAATGTTCGTTAATGTCTTTAAAATTAAATAAATAGAGGATATTTCATGTTTTTTGTCAAATATGATTTATATCTCATCGAGTGAAGTTTGCAATCATATCTTACGAGTTGCGTTTGCGTGACGAGTGATATGATTGCAAACTAAAAGAGATGAGATATAAATCATTCTTTCCAGAACACTTTTACTTTTGTTAATACAAAATATTTTTGTTGGAGGATATGGCACGTACTAGCTTAGCCCGACTATTCTGTCGTTTGAGAGCTAGACAAACATTTGTACAGTTATGATCGCTCTCTTAGTCCGAGATTACTCTATGTCATGTATCTAAAAATTATAAAAATATACCTATTAATTTCCAAACTTTTAGCCTACATAATTTTACTCTTCCTACCCTTTGGCAAAAACCCTGCAAGTACAAATGTCCGTTAATGTCTTTAAAATTAAATAAACCGAGAATATATTTTTTTTGGGTCAAATATGATTTATATCTCATCGAGTGAAGTTTGCAATCGTATCTCACGAGTCACGCTTGTGCGACGAGTGCAATATGATTGCAAACTTCAAGAGATGAGATATAAATCATATTTGACAAAAAACATGAAATTTTCTGTTTATTATATAACTTTTGGCAATTTACCTTTAGTTCTGGCTTTCTTAGTGAAGATAACACTTTCTACAGTGACGATAACACATTGTAGAGTGCTCTCTAAAATGTGTTATCGTCACTGTGTGACTGATAACACTTTTATTTCACTGATATTTTAAGATATTTCAATAAATGTTATATAATAAATGGTAATATCAAGTAATATTATTTTAAATGTATTTTTCAGATTACTACACTAAGGTACTACTAACCAAGGCCATGCCGTTGAATCTGTTTGTGACACAAGTTAGCCTGGTTTTAGCAATCCTGTTACCACAGGTTTGCTTTGCTACGTTGTCTCAGAGTGATCGAAGCAAAAAGAAGCAGAAGAACGTCAAGGTTATGTCAAAGTTTCCTTTCGTTAACAAGGTGTCATTGGGCCAGGATGTAGCACAGTGGTAGAGCATGTCATGCAAAGCAGTCTTTGCCATCACCAATCTGATTAAAATTACCTCTACTGGTTTACCAATAGATCTGACAGCAATACGTGGACTCCCATGTCCAGGTGACATTTCATCTATAAATAATTTAAATATCAACCAATTACACTTCGCCTTTTATAGCATACAAATTCTAAAAATATCAGGCGAGACTATTTTTGTATGCCTTCGGCATAATCCCAAATGTTTTCAAATTCTTTTTAAATCGCTGGTATGATTTTGCAAGTAAGGTTTTGATTGGTCGAATGAAAGGTAATTTGGACATGAGCTCTACAATGGGGTGCTGTTAGACCCACAGGTAATAGTAATTAACCAGTGGAGCTAATTTTAATCAGATTGCATCATCACTCTCCTGAAATGGTGCTATATGAGTTACCACATAAAGTTTTAAATCAAAAACTATTAAAAATGTTATTTCAAGGCAAATAAATTGCCATTTTTGAGAAGACTAAAGAATTGAAAGACCAACCTCCCTTAATGTATTCAGACGTTTTCCAATCCAAACCAGTACCACATAGCTGAAAGGCTTTGGTATGTACTGTTACGTTTGTGTGAAAATGCACATAAAAGATGTCTTGCTGCATTTTTATTAGGAATAGCCTGTGTGGCAGCACTACATGCAGGTTTCTTTTCTCCGTCTTGCTTGACCAAGTGTCGGCCATCAGTGCTTGAAATGGCAGTGAAAAGCAGTGAGGTTTTTAGTCCTATCAGGTGCAAAAGTAATTCACCTGCTTAAACCACAAAAACAATTGCAGGTCATTTTGAAGAGGCCGATGTATGTACGATGATTTTATCTGCTTTTTATTTTGTGATTCTGTTATATTTTAATTCCATGATGTTCTAAACTACGTTGCACATCTCAGAGATCCTCATTTTTCACACACTACAGTATCTCAAACCCTCCACAACACCCCATGCTATTTTATTTGCAGCAGATCATATTTAGTTTTTTACAAGAACATATATTTCTTTAGGCCTGCTATTTTAAAAACATAACAGCAGGCCATATTTTACTTCCAGTTTCAAGCCCTGGCCATATGGTACCAGTAGTTGTTACACACCACAGCGGTAGTTTTAAAACATGCTGAGTAGTCAAGGTCATTAAGCAAATATTCCTTTCCTTTTTCACGTACCTTTACAAAATGTTTGTTTTGTTTAACGACACCACTAGAGCACATTGATATATTAATCATCGGTTATTGGATGACAAACATATGGTAATTTTGACATACAGTCTTAAAAAGGAAACCCGTTGAATGTTTTCATTAGTAGCAAGAGATCTATTATATGCACCATCCCATACACAGAATAGTACATACCATGGTATTTAATATACCAGTCGTGGGACACTGGCTAGAGCAAGAAATAGCTCAATAGGTCCACCGACGGGGATCGATCCCATACCGACCACGCATCAGGTGAGTGCTTTACCACTGGGGAGTGGGGACTCACATAGGTTCCGTGACAAGGTATCTTTTATATGCACCATCCCATAGACAGGATAGCACATACCACAGAATTTGAAATACCAGTTGTGGTGCACTGGCTGGAGTGAGAAATAGTCCAATGGGTCCACCGACGGGGATCGATCCCAGACCGACCACGCATCAGACGAGTGCTTTACCACTGGTCTACGCCCCATCCCTACATTTACAAAGTAAAAAAGGCAAGATGTACTTGTAGGTATTGCCTTTCTAATGGCAGCAACTTTTGTGTTAAACTTTCACTTTCAGATCAGTTTGTTACAAACTATAAATCATTAGGTCAATGAAACTTAATTTGTAGAAAACCGGCCTCGGTGGTTAGGCCATCGGTCTACAGGCTGGTAGGTACTGGGTTCAGATACCAGTCGAGGCATGGGATTTTTAATCCAGATACAGACTCCAAACCCTGAGTGAGTGCTCCGCAAGGCTCAATGGGTAGGTGTAAACCACTTGCACCGACCAGTGATCCATAACCTGGTTCAACAACAGCCATGGTTTGTGCTATCCTGCCTGTGGGAAGTGCAAATAAAAGATCCCTTGCGGCCTGTCGTAAAAAAGTAGCCTATGTGGCGACAGCGGGTTTCCTCTAAAAAAACAGTGTCAGAATGACCATATGTTTGATGTCCAATAGCCGATGATAAGATAAAAAATCAATGTGCTCTAGTGGCGTCGTTAAATAAAACAAACTTTACTTTTTTTTAAATTTGTAGAGCTTTGCACCCGTGGATGTTAATCAAAGTGCGCCAAAATTTGTTTATAGCTGGCAAAACATTTAATTCCACAATAGATTACGTCTGAGTAACTCTCCATTCCTAAAAAATAATGGAGACTGCCCATTAGGGCTGAGTCACATTATTTTTCAGGAATGGAGAGTTACGAAGATATTCCACTACTTAAAATGCACCACTAAATAATAATATTATGTGAATATATGTTAGTATGGATTTAATACGAATGATTTTGGTGGGTTAATTAAGTAGGGTTTCATCTCTCCATTACTGAAAAATAATGAGACAATACTGTGACTTTGCAGGTGTATTTTAAATGCAGGTAAAGACCTTAATTTTGATTCTTTGGTTTGCTCACAAGCAAATACCTTACTGAAGATCATACTTTATTTACTCACAGGTCAAGACCTCCGTGAAGAACGTGTTTGACCGTGGACTTGTCTCTGAAAATGTGAAGTTGAAAGACATTGTGAGCGAACACTTCTCCTACAGTGAACTGGAGGTGGAGGTTAAAAACTTCCCCTCTCCCACATTGGCATTTGTCACACCAGTAAGTTAATGAGTTACCCAACTGTTTATTTATTTTTGCAATTTGAATATGGTGCAACCTCTACAATTAAGAAAATGTCTGGCAGTATAGTCTACAGCAAAAAAAGTGTCGTAGAAACTTAAAAACTTCATGGCTATCTCCACGGCATTATGTCGATCCATCCATCCGTCCATTCTGTCTGTCCATCCATCTATCTATCCATGCATCACCCATCAGTCTGTCCATCCATTCATCCATCTGTCCGTCTGTCAATTGCCGATCCAATTTATCATTCATCCATCCATTCATTCATCTGTCCATCCATGCATCACCCATCAGTCTGTCCATCCGTCCATCTATCCATCCTGCCGTCTGTCAATTGCCCATCCAATTCATCATTCATCCATCTATTCATTCATCTGTCTATCTATGCATCACCCATCAGTCTGTCCATCCGTCCATCCATCCATCCGTCCGTCTGTCAATTGCCCATCCATTTCATCATTCATCCATCCATTCATTCATCTGTCCATTCATATATCATCCATCAGTCTGTCCATCCATCCATTCATCTGTAAATTGCCCATCTAGTTCATCATTCATCCATCTATTCATTTATCTATTCATCTATTCGTCTGTCCATCCAGCCAGCCAGCCAGCCATCCAAAATTAAAAGTTGTCCAATTTATGTGAACAGATTACATACTAATCAGTATTTGACAGTGGTGTTCCTGTCTCCCAACAACTTGCAGCCAATAGCCATATGTTCATTTCATTTCATCTTATTTTCATGCTTATATCCAATTAAGGTTCAAGCATGCTGTCCTGGGCATACACCTCAGCTATCTGGGCTGTCTGTCCAAGACAGTGAGTTAGTTGTTAGTGGTTGGTTGTTAGTGAGAGATAAGAGGGTGTAGTGGTCTTATACCTACTGACTTGAGTCGTTAAAACTCGTTCTGGGTAGGAGCCGGTACCGGGCTGCGAACCCTGTACCTACCAACCTTATGTTTGATGGCTTAACCACAGTGCCACCAAGACCGGTAGTCATATGTATTTTGTTAACACTACTTATACATGAATTGTAACGACACTATCACTCCTCTATTGTTCTTTGTCATGTCAGAGGTAATATATGTATATATAGGCAGTCTTTTAAATGGTGACCAGCCTCGGTGGTGTTGTGGTTAAGCTATTAGACATAAGGCTGGTAGCTACTGGGTTCGCAGCGCAGTACTGGCTCCTTCCCAGAGCGAGTTTTAACGACTCAATGGGTAGGTGTATGTCCACTACACACTTCTCTCTCGCTAACCACTAACAACTAACTCTCCGTCTTGGACAAACAGCTCAGATAGCTGAGGTGTGTGTGTGCCCAGGACAGCATGTTTGAAATTAAACTGAATATAAGCAAGAAAATAACTTGAAATGAAATAAATTTAAATGTATTTATTTGTGTATTCCACATTTCACTTGCTTGCAGTGGAATAATCATGGTTATGATATTGCAAAGATATTTGGGAAGAAGTTTAACTTTGTGTCTCCAGTGTGGCTACAGGTAAAGAAGAAACCTGGTGGAGCTTTTGTCATCCAAGGTGGCCATGATGTTGATAAAGGTACAGACACTGCTTTTGCTCTTTTTTAATAAGTGTGTACACAGAGAATAGAGGGGATGATTTTCCGTTTCAGATTTTGCCACATTCCGTTTCAGATTTTTGTAAATTCCGTTTTTTTCCGTTTTTGTCTTCAGTTAGTGTCATGTTTCATTGTTATGAACTATATACATTTGTTTTATTGTTCCAGCTCTGAGCTGGTTTGCTATTGCTATTTTTTGTAAATACCTGTAAAAAACCCAATTTTGAAACAAACTTAAAAAACAAAAAGAAGTGTATAAACCGCACCACTTGGTTCCCACCTTCATCCGTAAATAAACTGCACCTTTAAATAAGCCGCGGTTAAAACAAAGCCACAAACTTAATTACGGTTAATTATTATTTGTATTTAATAATAAAGAGATCCATTCTCCTTTAAATTCACACAATAAATAATTGTTGATTGTGTGGCTTTCAGTTTCATTTCATTTGATGGATTATGGGTAAGTTTTATTTGTAAACAAAACACACCGTTGACAAAGCCCGCTATTTTCACGAAAATATGTATAATTAAATAAATAGATGACAACATTTTATTAGTTCCAGTATGATTACAAAGTGTGAACAAAAAACAAAAAAAAGGGCACACGTAAGAATTACTAGTACTCACTGGATTACACATGTATAATCCAGTGAGTACTAGTAATTCTTACATGTAGTTAGGTTACAGAGCAACAATGTGTAATCGAGTGAGTACTAGTAATTTTTACGTGTGCCCGGTTGTTTTGGGGGGTTTTTGGTTCACGCTTTGTAATCATACTGGAACTAATAAAATGTTGTCATGTATTTATTTATTTATACATATTTTTTGGTAACCTAACTAGCTTGCCGTGTGCACAAATTACATATTCAAACGAGGTCGGGTCAATCTGGATATAGGCCAGTGGTAGTAAACCGAAACTAAGCACTGTTCTGTCGATTGTTTAAAGTTTCGACATTATTTTATAACTTTAAAAAAATATATATTTGCCTAGAATTATATATTCAGAGCTGGTTTAAAGATCAGCGGGGCCTGTAGCACAAATAATAGCTGGGCCCAATTCCCAAGATATATATTTTGCAACCCCCTCGTGGAGAGGAAAAAATTACCTGGGGAAAATGTACACAATGCCGAACCACAGGGTCTGTAGCACGTGCTACATGTGTTACAATAATAAACCGGTGAGAAGAAAAGTAAAATGCTATTTTTGTGTGCAATTTAGAAAACAATCGGTTCAGAAATAAATAACTTGTAGTAAATTCCGTAGCATGAAAAAAGGTGTTCCCCGTGGGACGGACTATAAATGTGAAATGTTTTCCTACAGATTAACGAATATGCCCGAAGTTTTACGAAATTACTTTTTCCAACGAAAGCATTGTGTAAGTTGGCTATGCTTTTGAATCGTAATAAGTATTATTGAAAAATATCGAAATTGAACGTACTAGAAATCTTATTATATAATCAACATTCTAAAATTGTATTAGTACATGTTTATTTTTATATTTCAAGTTAAATTTCACTGTATAAAGTGACATGGGTAAACAGTCACATGCTTTGTTGCAAGCGTATGGCAATTAAGCGTAACTTCCAAGAATTAACAGTTCTGAAAATATTTAGGCATACAGTGCACTCCATGAAAGTTAGCATACCAAAACACTATGTGTATATTATCAATATTGAATCTTAAAACTACCAAAAATATTTATTATGGTGCTTGAACCAGAAATACAACTTTTGAAGGTTATTTTTAAAAAATCGCAAATTCCGTTTCAGTTACTAAATTCCGCGATTCCGTCCATTTTTTCGTGATCGCGGAAAATCATCCCCTCTAAGAGAATGAAGGAAGGAAATGTTTTATTTAACGATGCACCAACACATTTTATTTACGGTTATATGGCGTCAGACATGTTGTTAAGGACCACACAGATCTTGAGGGAAGAAACCTGCTGTCGCCACTTCATGGGCTACTCTTTTCAATTAGCAGCAAGGGATATTTTATATGCACCATCCCATAGACAGGATAGCACATACCACAGCCTTTGTTACACCAGTTGTGGAGCACTGGCTGGAACAAGAAATAGCCCAATGGGTCCACCAATGGGGATCGATCCTAGATCGACCGTGCATCAAGCGAATGCTTTACCACTGGGCTACGTCCCACCCTGTACATAGAGAATTCTTTTTTAATGTGGAAACTATCAACAGAGTCTGTGTTATTCAGTATTTGTCGAGGCTCTGCCAAGACAAGTATCAATTAACTAGATGTGGAAACTATCAACAGTCTATGTTATTCAGTATTTGTCGAGGCTCTGCCAAGACAAGTATCAATTAACTAGATGTGGAAACTATCAACAGAGTCTATGTTATTCAGTATTTGTCGAGGCTCTGCCAAGACAAGTATCAATTAACTAGATGTGGAAACTATCAACAGAGTCTATGTTATTCAGTATTTGTCGAGGCTCTGCCAAGACAACTATTAATTAACTAGATGTGGTTGATATTTCAGATATAAAAGAACATGAGTAGCAACTTCTATTTATCCTTTAACACTTCGAAAATAACTTGTTAATTCGAATTTAGTAAATCAGCATTCAGAAGTCACTGTCATTAGTGTTAGCACAAAATTAATGTGGTTGGACATTACATACTTTAACGAAATCTTATCAAAATGATACACTCAGGTATACAGGACTTATAGGCTGTAAATAAATGACCCATTGACAGCAAAACATTATTTAAAATTAGAACTGGGTTAACAATGGTAAATATTAAATGGGTTTATGATGTGGATATTATTGGTAAGTTATAGGATAAATAGCTACATGTAGATGTTAATTTGTTGTGTAATTTGGGTAAAGTTTTCCTTATTACTTGCTTCCGTAGGCTTCTATTATTATATTTGATATATGCCACGCAAGGTTTTTATCCCCGCCTAAAGTCAGGCGCAGACAAGCGTTAAAAAATGCAGCGACATCTGCAACTCATATACGCCTACTTGCATCATGTCAATATTTAACCAGCGATGAATCGAGGAGTTCTGTATATATTTTTTTCAGCCATGTGACATAATCATGTGACATGTACAAAATGGCAGCGTACATTACGATCATGCTTTGCAGAAAATATTCAGTTAACTTTCAAAAACGGAAAGTGAAAACAAATGATACATTGAAAACAAATTATGAAGCCGAAAAGATGGTGCCACATATTGTGTTATTGATTTTATGTACACCGAAGTACTGTACCAGCCATTTGTAATTTTTTAGCAATTTCTCCATGTGTCATCGCCTTGAAAATCCTGTAAGTGTGCTCTGTGTATTAACTTGGTACAGAGATATTGTTAAAAAGGCAGAGCGTCTAGATTATGGTATTCCCACTCCCATGGCTAGTGATATTCAATATTGGGCTAGTAAATAACTACTGTTGCCATGCCCAAAGGCTAGTGAAAACAAATATTGTCAAATGTTGCAGTTAAGTCTTATTTTGTAAATATGAATATCCTGACCCCATCCCAGCCCCCAATGCTAGTGTTTTTAAGCTTTATCTCCTTCTTCAGGTGAAATATCTGATTGTTACTATTATTTAGTAAAATTGTATTAATTTAAAGTAAAGTATGGCTAGTGAATTTTTAATCGTGGCTAGTAAAAAAATGTAATCACTGATCCCTTGGCTAGTGGATTTCACAAACATTCTAGAAGCCCTGAAAAAGGACTTAGGTTTTTTTTGTATCCTCATGATGTCTGTGGATGGCTTCATTTTGAAAGCTCTTGACAGACGATTGGTTCATCTAAAAATCTCAGTGCAATTCAGATTGGCACACACGGCCAAACCTGTTGATAATACCAAGTTCAGGTTGAAATGGAGAATGCAGAATGATAAACTTGGTTTAATAAACTCGGGATTTAAAAATGTATAAATTTTTTAATTTATTCAGAAATGGTTGCTTTCAAACAAAATAATGATAGCGAATTTGGAAAAATTTCCAGATATTTGGCATTAATTCCAGAATTCTGGATATGGGTTAAAAATTGGTCGCCCTGCCATTTTCAGTCGGATCTGTCTCAAGACGGATGAGTACATCCATTCAATATCAAACATGTTTAATTTCTGGAAATGCACCGCAGCGTTAAAAATGCAACACAGTCACAACGCAGGGTAGTCACATCGACGCATGGAATAGCCTACAACAGTTTTGTAATCTTGTAATGCAGGGTAGTCACAATGACGCATGGAATAGTCTACAACAGTTTTATGATATATTGTAACGCTAAGATAACTTTGCTATACTTGAAATGTTTTCCAGTACATCTGTTCATACATGATTGTTGACATCCAGTAGCTGATGATTAATAAATCAATGTGCTCTAGTGGTGTTGTTAAACAAAACAAACTTTAACATGTACATGATTGTGTATTGTTTTCTTTGCAGGCTGGTTGAGTGATGTGACTAAAGGAAGACAGGTAAAAGTGGGTGAGTTAGTCACATTTCTTATGATTACATGACTCGCACAATGTCTGACTATTTAATGCAAGATACTGACTTATGTTTCAGTTCCACATACTGATTTATGTTTCAGTTCCACATACTGACTTATATAATGTCTCATGTTTCAGTTCCACTTACTGACTTACATTATGTCTTATGTTTCAGTTCCACATACTGACTTGCACAATGTCTTATGTTTCAGTTCCACAAACTGACTTACACAATGTCTTATGTTTCAGTTCCACATACTGACTTACAATGTCTTATGTTTCAGTTCCACATACTGACTTACACAATGTCTTATGTTTCAGTTCCACATACTGACTTACACAGTGTCTTATGTTTCAGTTTCACATACTGACTTACACAATGTCTTATGTTTCAGTTCCACATACTTACTTACACAGTGTCTTATCATTCAATTCCACATACTGACTTACACAATGTCTTATGTTTCAGTTCCACATTCTGACTTACACATTGTCTTATGTTTCAGTTCCACATACTGACTTACAGTGTCTTATGTTTCAGTTCCACATACTGACTTACACAATGTCTTATGTTTCAGTTCCACTTACTGACTTAAAGTGTCTTAAGTTTCAGTTCCACATTCTGATTTACACAATGTCTTATGTTTCAGTTCCACTTACTTACAGTGTCTTATGTTTCAGTTCCACTTACTGACTTACACAATGTCTTATGTTTTAGTTCCACTTACTGACTTATACAATGTCTTATGTTTCAGTTCCACTTACTGACTTACACAATATCTTATGTTTCAGTTCCACATACTGACTTACAGTGTCTTATGTTTCAGTTCCACATACTGACTTACAGTGTCTTGTTTCAGTTCCACATACTGACTTACACAATGTTTTATGTTTCAGTTCCACATACTGACTTACACAGTGTCTTATGTTTCAGTTCCACATACTGACTTACACAGTGTCTTATGTTTCAGTTTCACATACTGACTTACACAATGTCTTATGTTTCAGTTCCACATACTGACTTACACAGTGTCTTATCTTTCAATTCCACATACTGACTTACACAATGTCTTATGTTTCAGTTCCACATTCTGACTTACACATTGTCTTATGTTTCAGTTCCACATACTGACTTACAGTGTCTTATGTTTCAGTTCCACATACTGACTTACACAATGTCTTATGTTTCAGTTCCACTTACTGACTTAAAGTGTCTTAAGTTTCAGTTCCACATTCTGATTTACGCAATGTCTTATGTTTCAGTTCCACTTACTTACAGTGTCTTATGTTTCAGTTCCACTTACTGACTTACACAATGTCTTATGTTTTAGTTCCACTTACTGACTTACACAATGTCTTATGTTTCAGTTCCACTTACTGACTTACAGTGTCTTATGTTTCAGTTCCACATACTGACTTACACAGTGTTTTATGTTTCAGTTCCACATACTGACTTACAGTCTCTTGTTTCAGTTCCACATACTGACTTACACAATGTCTTATGTTTCAGTTCCACATACTGACTTACACAGTGTCTTATGTTTCAGTTCCACATACTGACTTACAGGGTCTTGTTTCAGTTCCACATACTGACTTACACAGTGTCTTACGTTTCAGTTCCACATACTGACTTACACAATGTCTTATGTTTCAGTTCCACTTACTGACTTACACAATGTCTTATGTTTCAGTTCCACATACTGACTTACACAGTGTCTTATGTTTCAGTTCCACTTACTGACTTACACAGTGTCTTACGTTTCAGTTCCACATTCTGACTTACACAGTGTCTTACGTTTCAGTTCCACATACTGACTTACATGTACACAATGGCTTATGTTTTAGTTCTACATACTGACCTACACAGTGTCTTATGTTTCAGTTCCGCATACTGACTTACACAGTGTCTTATGTTTCAGTTCCACGTATTCTCTTTGACGGGTGGTCCAGTCAAGATTATAAAGAAGTGTTCAGCAGTGAGGACTCTATAGAGGACTGTATTTATGCAATCCTCTCATTTGTCAAGGTAACCAGCCTGTACAGTGATATACACCATGTCATGTCAGTGTTATATATAACCTCATACATGCACATAGGTCAACATTGTTTTTTCCATTAGTAGCAAGGGACCTTTTATATGCACCATCCCACAGACAGGATAGCACATACCATGGCCTTTGATATACCAGTCACAGGGGCGGCACAGTGTAAAAAATAGTGGTACAGCTTGTGGTTGCCAGACTTGCCTTTCAAATTACTTGTAAGGACATTTTCACAGATATGGCAAGTATAACACACACACACACACACACACACAGTGGTACGGCCATGCTGTACCTTTTTGAAAAGTGGTATGGCCATGGCCGCCGCCCCTGAGTCGCGGTGCACTGGCTGGAACAAGAAATAATCTAATGGGTCTGTAAGTTTAGGGGCGGGATCTAGCTCAGTCAGTAGAGCACTTGCCTGGGCTGGTGTCTTGGTCACAGGATCAAACACACTTGCTGGAACCATTCTCTTTGGGGTTTTACACATCTTAACCTGTGTCTCACAACTGGAATATATCAAAGACAGTGTCCGAGATTAACATTTTTTGGCCAGTATCCCAGTTGGATACTAACATTTCAAAATCTGGTATCCCACCTGAGAATTTAGTATTATATGGCATCCTGGTGGGATACTGGGCTCTTGAAGTCTGGTATCCAAAATTAAATTCTGGTATCCCCGGGATATCGGGATACTGTTAATCTCGAACACTGAAAGATCATCATGGTATGTGCTGTCCTGTTGGAACAAGCATATAATCTATTTAAAAATCCCACGCTGCCAATGGTGAAAAGTTACTAAATGTTTGACATCCATTAGCCAGTGATTATTAAGTTGCGTGTCATCACGGTTCAAAATACTGTTGTTCTGATTTGTGCCAGTCAATATCGCCACTGGCAGACAGATTTTTTAAATGTTTATATTCACATTAGTTTTGAGTCAATCATGTTTGGTTCACCAAGTATTGATTCAAGCTGGTGTAACAGCCCAAAATATACCCACAGCCAAACTATACCCGGGGTTAAAGTGGGCTAGCCTGTTTTATACCACTAACCCTAACCCTATATTACTAACCTGTATACAAAATAAATAAATAAATAATAATAAACGCTATAAAAGAAAAGCAACTATTGCTTTCATAAAAATAAAACTATCACATTCATTTTAGAAGATATTTCGATATTCTCTAGCCCAAAATACGTAAATTATGATGGAAAAAACCCCTCTGGACATTGAAATACAGACTAGAGAGGTATATTCTGGGCTAGCCTGTTTTATACCCCGGGGTATATTCTCAGCTAGTCCAGTTTATACCCTGGGTATAGTTTGGGGGGGGGGGGGGGGGTCTATTTTGGGCTATTACACCAGCATTAGGAAAAAAATTGCGAGTTTCCTCTGATGACTACGAGTCAGAATTACCAACTGTTTGACATCCGATAGCTGATGATTAATTATTCAATGTGCTCTAAACAAACTTTATCTTTAACTGAGTTTCCGATAGGATTGTTTGGTAACTTACTGAATTTGATATTTCGTTCCTTGTTTTAATTATTGTTTCCAATATTCTATATCTTTTTAGGCTAAAAAGTTTTCTGGAATTGTTGTAGAAATCTGGTCCCAGCTTGGAGGACACATGAAAGAGTTCGTATATCCATGAGTTTTATTTTGCTACATATTTACCTCTCTTAAAGGGACATACCCTAGTTTTTAAACACTAAGGTATATTTTTTATTATTACAGCCTTCTTTGATAACTGAAATCATACTTTACTTAGATTTTATGGTTTAGATTATTAATTTCTGTACTCGGAATTGTTTTTGGTCATCCTGGTGGTTTTAATATCACAAAATGCATTTTTCATATTTTTAAAAACGCACATGCGTCTGAGAAGAAACAGTTATGGAGTCGAATTTTAGTCTATTTTTAGAGGGTATTTCACCATTTCAAAGTCACAGACTCATGTTTCACTCAGTTGTAACTTTATCCAAATGTGTTTTAGGTTTGTAGATTAACTACACGTAGTGTTAATTTTCACGGGTTGAAACTAGGGTACGTCCCTTTAAAAGGATTATACATTTTCTGTTTTGGTTATCCCGGAAATACCACTTGAAATAAACACATATATAAAAAACATTGCTCTGGTAATATTGTAATGACTGACTGGTATGCTGAATCATTTAGTAAGATCAATGATGTCATATAATGATGCTAGCTGGGGTGACGTAACTCACCCTCTTGCTGTTCGCCATTACTTCATTACGGTTAGAACAGCTGACCTCTGTGTAATATTGTACACGGCTTGAAAAACTTCACGTCTGTAGCGACAGCCACACCACACAAGTTTAGCAGACGTTACAATATTAAACAATGTAAACAAATTAAAGCCGCACGCCCTAGTTCCATCCAGCGAAAATAAATTATAATTTGGTTAATCTACAAACCTGTAACACTCTTAGATCACGTTTTTATCAAATGGAGTGAAAAAGCAGATAAATACCATGGGAATCCCCATGTCCCAATTGCTTGAAATAATTTTGAAAGTTAGTATTCTGATGTTACCGGTAGATGTCGCTCGAAGCACAACAATGCCTACGTCACGACAAATTTCACAGAGTGCGCACAGACTTGGGGTGTGTTCCTTTCACCTCTCCTGGACATGTTCCAACTGTTCTGTCCTGGTTGTATCCCCTCTCCAGATATCGTAGGATTTAGCAAAATTATTGGTTTTAAGGGTTTGTAACGTTTTGTATTGAGATACTTACTTGTCTGAACTTTATTGTTACTGAAAATGTTCACGAACTGTGAAGAAAAATTTCACAAATGAACAACAAGCAAACGACAACAAATTGAATGTTGATTGCGCGAACCGTGCACGAGAAAACAAACCGAACCAAAATGATAACGGTCACGTGGTATACCAACGTCAGTAACATTGAAATGGAAATATCCCCTCTAAAAATAGATTAGACCTTGTCTGCTCAACGTTTTTTTCTCAGAGGCCCGTGGCATTTTATGAAATACGAAAAATGCATTTTGTGGTATTACAAACACCAGGATTACCAGGATTACCAAAAAACACTTCAGGTGAATGGAAAAGTATATTCTAAATAATAAACGGTAAGTAAAGTGCAATTTTATTTGTGAAAAAATGGGTTTAATAGCGAAAAACAACGGCGTAATGGTTAACAACTAGGGCGTGTCCCTTTAATGCTCAAAGAGAGAAAACTTTTACCAAAGAGAAAGTCTTTTACTCTCACCCTCAGATATATGGAACAGAGCTACCCATGAAAGAACGCAGTGTAAGAAATTTCTATTTTACATGGGATATCATGCGCTTGCGTTTAACATGACGTCATTGGTAATATATGACATATTAATGTGAGATGGTGACGTTAGGTCATTAGACACAGTTTTGAATTAATATTTTGTTATTAAAACCTTCATTTTAAAATATATTTTGTTAATTTATAGTGTTAAATTTTATTTAACACATGAAACAAACACAGCAAATAGGATAGTTTAGTTTATTTATGATAAAATGGTCAAATAAATGAGTTACTTTTTTGTCTATCTTTGTCTATTTGTGTAAAATAATGGTTTATTTACCGAATGACTGAGAGAAAAAGACTCCATCATATGCAGTCATGTGGGATAGAAAAAATACACCCTTGGTGATGGAAATTTCAACCCTTGGACTCGGCAAGCCTCGTCCATTGTCGAAATTTTCATCACCTTGGGTGTACTTTTTCTATGCCACATAACCACATATGATGAAGTCTTATAATCATTCCCGGAGAAGGTGATCAGTTTGTAGGACTTGAACTTAATGATAGTACCGACGGCAATAGTCGCTGTTCCAATATGAATTGCTGTAGGTCAGATAAATCACCAATGGCAGCGTTTTGCTGCTGGATAAATATTATTGCCGTCTAAGTGATAAGGCGTGAAAATAAAACTTGTGGGTTTCCGGTTTCCCGACCGACCCTAATTTTACGCTGCGACCCTAAAAAAATCTTTTGCAGACAGGTTATATGCAGTATGTCAAGAACACGGTTTAAAAAAAAGAAAAGAAAAAAAAAAGTTCCTACCTACCTACCCTATTTTTTCCAGAGATGAAACCTGAAACACACATATTTTTTTTTTTGGCCTAATGTTTTTTGGGGTTTTTTCTCCATATTAGCTGCAATGGTTACTGTTTAAAATTGATGTTGGCAGGCTAAAAATTGCTGTCTGTGAGCATTTTGGCTCTGGCAAAAACATTTTAAAATTGCTCTTGCTAACAAAGTGTCAAGTTCGAATCCTAGTTGTAATGCTACTTTTTTCAGTTACTTTTTTATGAAATGATTAATTATTCAAGCCATTAGTTTGCTTCACTAGTCCGGGTAACAATATGTAAAACCTTTTTTCTCATTCTTTTAATAAGTTTCGGGCTTTTTGCTCGAACAGATGGCTAAATGTTTGAACAATACACCTCTTTCACATTCCACTGCGCATGTGCCCGTTGCGGGGAAATTCAAGGACGCAAACCGCGAACTCACGCGAGATCTCGCAAAAATAGACCTGTGGACAAGTTGGGGGGCATAGACAATGGGAGGCCATGCAATAGGAATGTGAATATCTCCATGATTAATTATTCTATCAGTAGGGAACTTGAAAATTCTGTCGACATCCAACAAGACTTATTGGAGACATTTGTGAATTATTGCTTATCACGAAGTAAAAAATATTTTGTTGTTAACACCCGACAAACCATCGGTTCGGATTCGTACGCAATAAATATTTGAATGGGCTGAAATAATATTAATATGTGCGCGCGTGTATGTATGTAGATATTTATTGTATTTAACATAATTTAAATATTTATAAAGCATTATACAGATAAATACATTCAGGATTCTTGTCGGGATTTCTTTTCAACAAGTCGGTATTTGGAATAAAATTAAATGATACATATGAAAGTTAAGCTATGGTATATAAAACATTAGAATCAGGCCCGTAGGAACGATATCTGGAGTTGGGGGAAGGAGAGGGGGCACAGTCTGTAGTGGAGGGACACAGTCTAGTTGGGGGGGGGGGGGGCAAAAGCCATATTTTAAACCGGGTTTATAAAAGTGGGGCTATAGTGTCCCCCCCCCCCCCCCCCCCCCCCAACTTCTTGGTTACTACAGACATGAGAATGGTCAGAAATGTAACTGTATTGCATATACAGCTATTTAAATTCGAAGCAAGATTATTTAACCTAAGAAAGATGTAAAATTTATTTATAACTGATTAGACTAGCCAACAGCTTGATAATATAACTGCAAACTCAGAATGGTCTCTTTATTATAAACACATGAGGGTTTATTATGCGCAGTCATAAGGGACTTCATTTGAATGTTTGAAGCAAACATATTAAGTACCATATCAGGCCCGTAGCCAGGGGGGATTGAGAGTTCCGCTCAAATGAAAACCAAAATCGGATTTAATATATAAAAGTCCTTGTCCCTAAATGACCTGGATAACGTAACAAGAACGTCTGTCTGAGGTTCCATTTGCTGAAAGTTCGATCCTCCTCAGTGGGCCCGTTTGATTATTTTCCGTCCCAACCAATGATCCATCAAAGGACGTCGTGTATGCTATTCTGTTTGTGGGATGTGAGAAGTATGCCATGTATCATTTATTATAAATACATTGGTACGACTGAAAACAATCGGTTTCTTGTCGTGGCTCTGTGACCAGGCCATTTTACATGCATAATGCAACTTGTTAACGTATATTTCGCAACAAAAGTTTGTGTATTATTCTCGAGTGTAACCGGCGTCATCTCATTGTTTGGCAATGATATATATATATATATATATATATATATATATATATATATATATATATGGGGACCCCACCTCCGTCTAAGGCTCCGCGCCTTTGGCACTCGCATTTGATGAGTTCCGTTTACCTGAAATTTTTCCCCCCCCCCCCCCCATTTCCCCCCCCCCCCCCCCCCCCCCCCACGTCGCTAATCATGCTGGCTACAGGCCTGAAGTTATATACACTATTCATAAGTTAGACCAAACATAAAATTAGGATCATATTGGGTTGTATGGGTCTACCACTCTGGAAAAGTTGCTGCACTTTGTTATGTATAATCATGTACGTTATAAAAACGTGTGATACTTGCATACCATATCGATATCTAGGACTTCGCCCTATGCTGATAGTATCGCTAATGATCTCGACCAATGTTCTCAGGTACAAAATACAAAATAGTAACAAAACACTATTGTACATACAGATATATGTTTACTTCAAACTGATCTTCATGTAAAGAAGAAGATGTCATCTTCTAAATTCTTCAAAACAAACAACGCAAACAGCATGTCAACTTTTACTTCTGCGTTTACATGTGATGTCAAACTGAGCCGCATTTACTCGGGTTCTGACGCCATGCTAAGATGTAGGTTTTTGCCTGTGATGGCTCATATATGTTTTAAAAATTTGAAATAAAATAAAATAAAATAAAATAAAATAAAATAAATAATTTGTGGATAGACATGTAACATTGATTAGTAGTTGTACGACTGTCTATTTTTTTTTAATGAAACGATAAGGGGGAAAATAGAGCTGTGATAAAGGTCTATGTGAGTTAGGGGTTTTGTTGAGGTTTTTTTAGGGGGAAGGGGAGGCATATTTTATTAAATTTTAAATACTGATACAAGTGGAGAATTAAACATCACTGGAAATCCGTGTGAATATTTAACTATAATTCTAATTGTTAAAAATAAAAAACGCATTCCACTAAAGTTAATTTTATTGTATGAATCTTTTAATTTTGCGTGGTTAAAATACCCTTGACAGGCAGCTCCAGAGACTTCGTCTAAGTTAATGTTTCACTGCTTTTGGTCTTAAACCATTCCGATGTAAACTTTAGTAGACCATTTTTCGCAGCCATTTTAACATCTAGAGATTCACAGCTCCTACGAAGCTACTCACGACGCTCATGACAACTGTCGATCATGCCCCCCAATTTGTATATAGCTTCGATACCGTCCAATTCGGCAAGGGGTGGTACTCTTCGCGCACATGCGCAATGGGAATGTGAAAGAGGTCTATTGGTTCCAAAATGTCAATATATATATATATATATATATATATATATATATATACAGCAAATCATATAAATTATGACACCATTCAACGATAAAATCATACCAACTATGTCACTATTCACGAGAGTTAAAATTGGTCCTTTTTCCTTTCATTCAAAAAGCAATTTTAATGCAGAATTTTCAATAATTTGTATAAAATTTAAATAGTCTTTATTGGAAATAAAAACATACATGTATGTATTGTCATCTCCTGCTATTTAACTACAACTTGGTAAAAACATTTTGTCTGGTTTTAACTATAAAATTACTTTATTATAAAGTTAACCTAAGTATGTAAACAAAAAAAACCCCAACCTCACACACACAAACACACGCATACGCACACACACACACACACACACACTCCGATACACACACATACACACACTCCAACACACACACACAAAGAAACACACATACTCCAACACACACACACACACCGACACACAAACACACACACTGACACACTGAGACACACACACATACACACACCGACACACACATACACACACCGACACACACACACAAAGACCACTCACACACACACACACAAAGACCACATACACACACACACACACCGACACACACACACACACAAACGCGTGCACACACACACACCGACACACTCAAAATTGTATATCTCTGCTGATTTTGTTTTTTTATTTTCAGTGAATTGGTACATTTCTTAACACACATGGCAAACTCTTTCCGCAAAGAAAAGAAAACCTTTATTTTAGTGATTCCTCCACCAGTTTATAGCGGGTAAGAAACAGCATCAATTCTTTTAATGTTCATTAAATGTTGTTGATGGTAGACATCTTTAAAAGAAACAGATTTGTTTTTTTTAACAACACCTCAGTACATTTTAAATATTGCTATTTGATGTCTAACACCATGGTTATTTTGATACTTGGTTGAGAAAAGAAGGAATATTTTAATAAATTAAATGTATAAATAATTCAATTTTTATTATGTACCTAAAATGATATATTAAATTTAAGCTTTTGTTACCGTAGGTGAAACTGGAAACCTCTCTTATTTAAATGTCTTGTAGGGCCTGTAAGTGTGTAGTTGATTCCGAAATTCAGTGACTGGTTTGCTGAAAGTGCAATTGTTTGTCTTAATTTGTTGTTGTCAGAAACGCTGTTGGCATGTTTACCAAGAAAGAGTTTGACTTGTTGGCTCCAGTTGTCGACGCATTTAGTTTGATGACGTACGACTATTCAAACCAGGACAGGTGAGTGTGGCTTTTAAATTGTTAATTAAAGAAGTTGTATTTATTATTTAAATGTGTTTTGGGGGTTTTAATTTGTTTTTTGTTTTTTTTATCCATACTTAATGTCTAAATGCAAGTTAAAGTTTGTTTTGTTTAACGACACCACTAGAGCACATTGATTTATTAATCATCGGCTATTGAATGGCAAACATTTGGCATTTTTGACATATGGGACGAGATGTAGCTCAGTGGTAAAGCACTCGCTTGGTGCGTGGTCTGTTTGGAATCGATCCCCGTCAGTGGGCCCATTGAGCTATTTCTCGCTCCAGCCAGTGGACCACAACTGGTATATCAAAGGCCGTGGTATATGCTAGCCTGTCTATGGGATGGTGCATATAAAAGATCCCTTGCTGCTAATCGAAAAGAGTAGCCTATGAAGTGGCGACAGCGGGTTTCCTCCCTCAATATCTGTGTGGTCCTTAACCATATGTCTGATGCCATATAACCATAAATAAAATGTGTTGAGTGCATCGTTAAATAAAACATCTCCTTCCTTCTTTTTGACATTTAGTCTTATAAGGAAATCTGCTACATTATATCATTAGAAACAAGGGATTTTTTATATGCATTTTCCTACAGACAGGAGTACACATACCACGGCCTTTGACCAGTTGTGGTGCATTGGTTAGAATGAGAAAAAAAAACAATCAGTTGAATGGATCCACCGAGGTGGTTCGATCTTGCGACTGAGCTAAATCCTGCCCTGTCTCGATGAATTATTATGTTTACTTGATGTCACTGTGTTTTAGACAAAGTCCTAACAGTCCTATTATGTTTACTTGATGTCACTGTGTTTCAGACAAGGTCCTAACAGTCCTATTATGTATACTTGATGTCACTGTGTTTCAGACAAGGTCCTAACAGTCCTATTATGTATACTTGATGTCACTGTGTTTCAGACAAGGTCCTAACAGTCCTATTATGTTTACTTGATGTCACTGTGTTTCAGACAAGGTCCTAACAGTCCTATTATGTATACTTGATGTCACTGTGTTTCAGACAAGGTCCTAACAGTCCTATTATGTATACTTGATGTCACTGTGTTTTAGCTTAGCTTAGTAACTTGTTTAACGTGTCCATATACCACTAGGGTTTCGAACACGCCTATCCCGAGTCCGGCCTCCGATAGGATCGGGGGTCTGACTCGGGACAGGGTGTGTTTTAGACAAGGTCCTAACAGTCCTATTATGTTTCCTTGATGTCAGTGTGTTTTAGACAAGGTCCTAACAGTCCTATTATGTATACTTGATGTCACTGTGTTTCAGACAAGGTCCTAACAGTCCTATTATGTATACTTGATGTCACTGTGTTTCAGACAAGGTCCTAACAGTCCTATTATGTATACTTGATGTCACTGTATTTCAGACAAGGTCCTAACAGTCCTATTATGTATACTTGATGTCACTGTGTTTCAGACAAGGTCCTAACAGTCTTATTATGTATACTTGATGTCACTGTGTTTTAGACAAGGTCCTAACAGTCCTATTATGTGGATGAGAAACTGCGTGGAGATTCTCGCACCGAAGCCGACATACCGATCAAAGATATTACTAGGACTCAACTTCTACGGGATGAAGTATGGACCTGGAGCAGGTGGCCCTATCCTGGGTCACGAGTAAGTCGAAACAATATTTATTTCTCTTTATATATATATATATCTATCATCCATTAAAGGCTTTTGTAAGAGATATCGCTGGCACTATAATTTGCGATATCTCCTGCAATATCTCCGGCAAGCCTCGGATTTCATACTTTTATCAACTCGTGCTGATAAATTATGATATCACAAGATACTCGGGGAGTATCCTCTATATATATACAGTGAAATCTCTGTAAACCGGATTCCCTCAAAAGCGGACATTTTTCATAGTCCCTTTTTAAATATCTGTGCAGAAGAGAACCTCTATAAACGGTTAAAAACAGACTTTTTATTTGGTTTCGTGGGTGTCCGGTTTAGAGAAGTTTCACTGTACATGTATTAACAGATGGGATTGGTCAACAGCTATACTCGAAACAATATTTATTTCTGTTTATATATACATGTATTAACAGATGGGATTGGTCAACAGCTATACTCGAAACAATATTTATTTCTCTTTATATATATGTATTAACAGATGGGATTGGTCAACAGCTATACTCGAAACAATATTTATTTCTCTTTATATATACATGTATTAACAGATGGGATTGGTCAACAGCTATACTCGAAACAATATTTATTTCTCTTTATATATACATGTATTAACAGATGGGATTGGTCAACAGGTGTAGTCTAAACAATATTTATTTCTCTTTATATACATGTATTAACAGATGGGATTGGTCAACAGCTATACTCGAAACAATATTTATTTCTCTTTATATATACATGTATTAACAGATGGGATTGGTCAACAGCTATACTCGAAACAATATTTATTTCTGTTTATATATATACATGTATTAACAGATGGGATTGGTCAACAGGTGTAGTCTAAACAATATTTATTTCTGTTTATATATTAACATGGGATTGGTCAACAGGTGTAGTCGAAACAATATTTATTTCTCTTTATATATCAACAGATGGGATTGGTCAACAGATATACTGTAAAACGGGTATTATTCGCGGCAGTAAATTTTCACAATATCAAAAATGCAGGCAGTTCGCGGTTTTTAATTTCCGCGGTGTCATGTTTTTTCTTTTTTCTTTTTTGTTTGTTTGTTTTTTAAATTACTAACACGTACAAAACTATACTTTGGTACATAACATTAAATCGACACTAGAGTGGTCAACAGAGGTATACGTAATATTATCCCTTTCTGAGCGACTCCGCTAAGTGCTGCAGCCACATGTCCAGCGGTGACCACACTGTGTGTACAATTAATGAAATTAATCCAGGATGTGGTTCAATCAACTCTCCAGAAAGTGTGAAATAAAGACAAACACTTGTACTAGTAATCTTGTTTTAATGTTTAAACACCGGTTGTTAAAAACGTCTTACCTCTTTTGTTTTTGTCTCTTGGTGACGTTTTTCCGGAAGTTTACAAAACCATTTGTGTCCCTTATTTTGATTGGCCAATTAAAAATGGCTCATTATACTAATTTCTAAATGTTCATTCACAGCTTAACAATACCAGTAAGAATGTCTGTTCCAAAAATCAACTACATGTATCATTCTTCACAAAAACAGCGATGTGGCAGGTTCAATTTTGCAGTGGTTAAAAAAAGCGCTGACAAACCTGAAACTGTTGGTTTACCTGACCCTTCAACGTGTTTAACAATCAAAGAAGTTCAATCGACACAGGTCCGCCAATGATGCCGTTGATAAATTAAACACTTCTACAAATCATAAACAAAAACACGGTGAATATAGACTGTATGATGCAGAACAGCATGCCAAAATTGCTAAACTGTTTGTGTTTTTTTGTTTTTTGTTCTAATGGATTTTATTATTTGAGTGAGTAATTTTTGCGGCTAAATTAAAAACGCGAAAAATGCGAAAATTACACATTTGCGAATAATACCCGTTCTACAGTAGTCAAAACAATATTTCTGTTTATATATCAACAGATGGTATTGGTCAACAGGTATAGTCGAAACAATATTTATTTCTTTTTATATATCAACAGATGGTATTGGTCAACAGGTATAGTCGAAACAATATTTATTTCTTTTTATATATCAACAGATGGGATTGGTCAACAGGTGTAGTCGAAACAATATTTCTCTATATATCAACAGATGGGATTGGTCAACAGATGTAGTCAAAACTATATTTCTGTTTATATATTAACAGATGGGATTGGTCAACAGGTTTAGTCGAAACAATATTTATTTCTCTTTATATATCAACAGATGGGATTGGTCAACAGGTTTAGTCGAAACAATATTTATTTCTCTTTATATATCAACAGATGGCATTGGTCAACAGGTATAGTCGAAACAATATTTATTTCTCTTTATATATCAACAGATGGCATTGGTCAACAGATGTAGTCGAGACAATATTTATTTCTCTTTATGCATTAACAGATGGGATTGGTCAACAGGTGTAGTCGAGACAATATTTATTTCTCTTTATGCATTAACAGATGGGATTGGTCAACAGATGTAGTCGAGACAATATTTATTTCTCTTTATGCATTAACAGATGGGATTGGTCAACAGGTGTAGTCGAGACAATATTTATTTCTCTTTATGCATTAACAGATGGCATTGGTCAACAGATGTAGTCGAGACAATATTTATTTCTCTTTATGCATTAACAGATGGCATTGGTCAACAGATGTAGTCGAGACAATATTTATTTCTCTTTATGCATTAACAGATGGCATTGGTCAACAGATGTAGTCGAGACAATATTTATTTCTCTTTATGCATTAACAGATGGCATTGGTCAACAGATGTAGTCGAGACAATATTTATTTCTCTTTATGCATTAACAGATGGGATTGGTCAACAGATGTAGTCGAGACAATATTTATTTCTCTTTATGCATTAACAGATGGGATTGGTCAACAGATGTAGTCGAGACAATATTTATTTCTCTTTATGCATTAACAGATGGGATTGGTCAACAGATGTAGTCGAGACAATATTTATTTCTCTTTATGCATTAACAGATGGGATTGGTCAACAGATGTAGTCGAGACAATATTTATTTCTCTTTATGCATTAACAGATGGGATTGGTCAACAGATGTAGTCGAGACAATATTTATTTCTCTTTATGCATTAACAGATGGGATTGGTCAACAGGTGTAGTCGAGACAATATTTATTTCTCTTTATGCATTAACAGATGGGATTGGTCAACAGGTGTAGTCGAGACAATATTTATTTCTCTTTATGCATTAACAGATGGGATTGGTCAACAGGTGTAGTCGAGACAATATTTATTTCTCTTTATGCATTAACAGATGGGATTGGTCAACAGGTGTAGTCGAGACAATATTTATTTCTCTTTATGCATTAACAGATGGGATTGGTCAACAGATGTAGTCGAGACAATATTTATTTCTCTTTATGCATTAACAGATGGGATTGGTCAACAGATGTAGTCGAGACAATATTTATTTCTCTTTATGCATTAACAGATGGGATTGGTCAACAGGTGTAGTCGAGACAATATTTATTTCTCTTTATGCATTAACAGATGGGATTGGTCAACAGATGTAGTCGAGACAATATTTATTTCTCTTTATGCATTAACAGATGGGATTGGTCAACAGATATAGTCGAAGGACCTTTCTTTACATTATACAATTAAAGTAATGTAAGACTCCATCACATGCAGTCATAGGTGTTGGAAATTTCTACCTGGTACGAGGCTTGCTGAGTCCCAAGGACGAAATTTTGACCACGACACAAATAGGATATAGTTTAGGATTTGAGTATCTCTTGAGAGAGGCTGCAGACATAAGCATATAACACGTTCAAGGCAGAGTTGTGAAAGGTCACAGGATTGCTTACGCTCAGTTAACTGGGTTTTCCCCAGCCTAAAACAGTGTCGATGGGTCACAGGATCGCTCATGCTCAGTTAACTGGGTTTTCCCCAGCCTAAAACAGTGTCGATGGGTCACAGGATCGTTCATGCTCAGTGAACTGAGTTTTCCCCAGCCTAAAACAGTGTCAATGGGTCACAGGATCGCCCCTGCTGAGTTAACTGGGTTTTCCCCAGCCTAAAACAGTGTCGATGGGTCACAGGATTGCTCGTGCTCAGTTAACTGGGTTTTCCCCAGCCTAAAACAGTGTCAATGGGTCACAAGATCGTTCGTGCTCAGTGAACTGGGTTTTCCCCAGCCTAAAACAGTGTCAATGGGTCACAGGATCGCTCCTGCTGAGTTAACTGGGTTTTCCCCAGCCTAAAACAGTGTCGATGGGTCACAGGATTGCTCGTGCTCAGTTAACTGGGTTTTCCCCAGCCTAAAACAGTGTCAATGGGTCACAAGATCGTTCATGCTCAGTGAACTGGGTTTTCCCCAGCCTAAAACAGTGTCAATGGGTCACAGGATCGCTCCTGCTGAGTTAACTGGGTTTTCCCCAGCCTAAAACAGTGCCCCACAACTGATATCTTTATTATTATTATTATTATTATTTTATTATTTAATTATTTTTGTGCTTATATCCAATTATGGTTCAAGCACGCTGTTCTGGGCACACACACCTCAGTTATCTGGACTGTCTGTCCAGGACAGTGGGTTTGTTGTTAGCGGTTAGTGAGAGAGAAGAGGGTGTATAGTGGTCTTACACCTACCAACTGAGTCATTAAAACTCACTCTGGGTGGGAGCCAGTACCGGGCTTCGAACCCTGTACCTACCAGTCTTATGTTTGATGGCTTAACGATGACATCACTGAAGCCTGTTAACTGATACATCACAGGCTGTGGTTTATGCTGTCCTGCCTATGAGAAAGTGCACTTAAAAGATACCTTGCTGCCTTATCAGTTGGAGTAGCCTGTGTGGCCAGATGCATGTGCAGGGTGGTCTGGACTGGCAAGAAAATAGGGGGGGGAGGGTAGGTCATGCTCCCTTGGAAAATAAATTGAAAAAATAAAAATTTCTGTGGAGCGGAGCAGGGTTTCGATCCCAAAAACACCCTCTGAACACACACCCGATGGCAGTAGTGGTTATCTGTTGTGTTTTAAATGTAGAAATAACCATTTTCTATAGACATTACCTGTCCTCAAACAAGTGCACCTCCCCCCCACGCAAGTGGTCTGGTCCGAACATCCCAACAGCCAATGGGATGGCCTAAATTCTTCTACTGCATACTGCTCTCTAGTTCCGGTCACATGACTGTAACTTCCTTCTTTTTCTCTTCGCTAAAGGGTCTGGACGTCCTTTTGCTTGGCTCTGTTTGGAGTCAACTTTTTTATAAGACCTTTGGTTTTGTACTCGTGTTTGGGTGAAATGTTTTTCACCTTCGTTTTCGTTAGCTTTCGTATGTTCTTTTCGCGTATTTCGCTTGACTTTCCAAGCGTTTAATTACATGAAATGTTGTTTATATTGCCGGTTGTCGTGTCGGACGCCATTTGCAAAATGGCGTCTGTGTTGACTGGCTTTGTGTTTGGGTGAAATGTTTTTCACCATAATTTTCGTTAGCTTTCGTATGTTTTTCGCGTATTTCGCTTGACTTGCCAAGTGTTAATTACATGAAATGTTGTTATATTGCCAGTTGTCGTGTCAGACGCCATTTGCAAAATGGCGTCTTTGTTGACCGGCTTTGTGTTTGTGTCATGGATTCTTTTTCTTTCTCTTTCACAGATTGAAAACTTATTATCATGTCGGATGTTAATGTTCAGCGACAGGTACGAGCGTGTTTACGCTGTAAGAAGTTCACTGCAGGCGGCGACCCTCATGATTTATGTCCGGGTTGCCGTGTTCCGTGTAGCCTCTCTTCGAGATGCGACCTGTGTTCGGGCCTGTCTACTGTCGAGTTTGCTACTTGAAGGTGGTGTCGGCGAGAGCCAAGAAAGTGGAATCTTCGCCGTCAATTGCGGACTCCGTAGCAGAAGTATTACGTTCGATGCTACCCACTATGCTGAAAGAGACCATGGCGTCGATGGCGGCCTTACCAGAACCGGCGGGTTTGGGGTCAGGTCCGGTTCCAGTCCCCTCTTCGGGGGGTGCGGCTCCAGGATGCAAGACTTCAGATGACAGGCCTGCGGTTCCTACGCAGCCCTCTGACAAGCCGACTCAATCAGTTAGACGTTCCACGGCCTCCAAGGATCACCGATCTTCAGCAGGGAAGTCATCTTCGGCGCAGCGGAGCCGGGACCATAGCCGTTCCCCACGACCTGCACAGCTCCCTACGGGTTCCGTGGATCGGCAGCGCAGACCTTCTATTGAGGCTTCCGAGGGTTCTCGACGGGACCGTCCACGGTCCGGTTCACCAGTGGCTTCTGTTTCGGCGGATCGATTAGCCTGTGCTCGAGTGCTTCGAGACTTTGGAGATGCAGCGCCTACAGCGGTTTCCATCATTGATGAGCCTGACTCTCCTGACCATATGACTATGAGGGATTGCTTGGCGGCCGTCTATGACATGTTGCCGTCCTTGCCACATCCACCAACGCCGTCCAAGAAGGGACCGACACCAATGATAGCGACTGATGTCCCTCCGGAAGATGTGGTGATCCGTTCCTTGGCAGCCGGTACACTCGTATCCGAGGTGGCGACAGATTTAGACCGCACCTTTAAAGACACAGCGTCCTTCGTTGCCTTCCCGTCTTGGGGTCACCGTATGTATCCTGTGTTTGACATGCCCTTTACAGATGGAGCTCCGTCTTTGGATGAAGATGTTCACCGTCTTGGGAAGTCGTCAACCGTGGATTTGACGGACAAACAAGTACAAGCCATGGATACTGCCCAGAGACGTTGCTTGTTTGTGTTATCTTACTTGGACGTTTTCCTTGCTGCGATGGCCACCCAGGCAAAAGATGCACGGTGCTACGCGCTGTTTCAGCAATCGGCGCAGATGCTAGCTTTCCTGACGTCTTCGGTGACTTCGATCCTCGATGTTGATGCAATACCGTCGCCAGGCTTATCTGAAAAAGTCCACTTTGGATTTCCACATAAGAAGGAGCTGTTAGCTCAACCGTGGTCCGCAACGAAGCTGTTTGCAGGCAAGGTTTCTGATGTGGTGAAGGCCAATGATAAGGACCAACAGTCGACAGCAACTGTCAAAGCGTTGCAACTTATTTCGATGTTGGAATCCACGAAGCGAAAGTCTACATCCACTCCACAACCACCATCTAAGCGCTGGAAAGGTTCCTTTCGAGGTCAACCTTCTCGATGGTTTCCGGTCAGACGACCATCCGGTCCTCCAGCTCGGACCCAGGGGAAGCCTGGTCGACGTTGACGCCAGCCAACAGATTGTAGACTGCTCAGATTGCTTCAACCTACGCCCGCCTCTGATTTTGAACCAGAACAACGATTCGGTTTTGACGCTTCCGGTGTGTACCACACCGGTTGGAAGATCCATGGTCGGAAGTCGACTTCGCCGTTATTGGCGAAACTGGCAGACACTTTGCCAAGATCCGTTTGTCACGTTGATCTTGAAGACAGGGTATCGTCTGCAATTGTCTGCCATCCCTCCATTGACCACTTCACCTCGAGAACCGCGGCATTCCGCCGCGCAAGTCAAGGTTCTACAGGAGTCCGTCAACAAGCTGGTGGAGAAGGGAGCCGTTCGCAGCATTTCGGAAGCACACTTAACACCCGGCTTTTACTCGGACATCTTTCTCGTACCGAAGAAAGATTCTCCGGAGCTGTGAATGATCCACAACTTGGCGGTTTTCAACGACCACTACCTGTCTCCTCCTCCGACCTTCAAGATGTTAACGTTGCAAGATGTCATAGCCATGATCAGACCGGGGGATTGGCTTGCCTCGCTAGATCTCAAGGACGCCTACCTGCACGTTCCGATGCATGCCGATTTTCATCACTACCTGCGGTTCGTGCTACAGGGTCGGCATTACGAATGGACAGTCCTGCCCTTTGGGATATCCATAGCGCCATGGCTGTTCACCAGAATCACGACTCCGATGTCCCGCTTCCTGCATCGCAGAGGTATATCCTTTTACCCGTACCTCGACGATTGCCTGATGAGGTGTCACAGCAAGACAGGGCTGACTGCACATGTTGCCTTCATCATGGACTTTCTCAAGCAGCTGGGTTGGATTATCAACATCGAGAAATCTCGACTGGCTCCCACGCAGTCTCTACAGTTCATAGGCGCTTGGCTTCGACCCGACCTGGGCCTCGTTCAAGTTCCTTTAGACCGTTGGGAGAAGATCCAGACCATGATTGCCATAGCCCTCACCGCTCCAATGACCTTCCGCGGTTGGCAGTCTCTCCTGGGTCTCCTCACTTCCGCCCAGGATTTGACACTCAGAGGTCGTCTCCAGTTGCGGCGCTTGCAGATGTTTCTCAACCCGTTTGTTCGTTTCAACAATCCGGACTTGATCATCTCACTCCCGGACGATCTACGCTCCAGCCTGCAGTGGTGGCAGCTCCGATCGAACGTCTTAGAAGGTGTCTCTATGCGGGCCTTCATAGCCACTCATCACCTGTTCGTCGACGCGTCACTGGAAGGTTGGGGAACCCATCTAAGCAACCAGACTACTTCAGGGCTGTGGTCTCCCGGCGAACTCGGACTCCACATCAACCTGCTAGAGTTGTTGGCAGTCTACTACGCTATCCTTCATTGGCGACAGATGTTGACGGAAGCCTCTCTCATGGTGGCCACAGACAGTACTACCGCGGCGGCTTACATCAATCGTCAGGGCGGAACTCACTCCAGCAGTCTGCTGCAGTTGACTTATCGTCTCTACAAGCTGGTCGACGAAATTCCATTGCAACTTCGGGCTCGTCATATTCCAGGGGTTTCCAATGTACTAGCCGACACATTGTCCCGGCCGTCGTCTCCACAGCCGACGGAGTGGATGCTCCATCCGGAAGCGTTTCGATGGGTGTGCGACAGACTTTGGACACCAAACATCGATCTTTTCGCCACACGATTCAACCATCAGCTGAGGGTTTACGTGTCTCCGGTGCCGGATCCCGAAGCTCTGGATCTCGACGCATTGGCCATCAGCTGGGAACAGATGGACGCGTACGCTTTTCCTCCACCAATCCTCCTTCCAAGGGTGCTGCAGAGGTTTTAGCTGTACCATTGTCGCTTGTTACTCATTGCTCCGATGTGGCCATCCAGGATGTGGTATTCAGATCTAATACGTCTTGCCGATCCACATCCTTTTACCGCTGCCAGACTGGGATCATCTGTTGCTGCATCCCACGTCAAGACTATACCATCCACGTCCGCAGTTGTTCCAACTGCACGCGTGGACTTTATCTCCAAGAGTTTGAGGAAGAAAGGTTTTTCTTCACAGTCTACAGCGGCCATTTTGAAAGCGCACAGATCATCTACTACTGCGGCTTACAACGTCAGATGGCTTTGCTTTCACCGATGGTGTGTCCGGCAAAAACTCAAACCTCAGACGATCCAGATACCTCGTCTTGCTGATTTTTTGCTGTATCTGCGGACCACTTTACGATTGAAGGGGTCTGCCATCACTGGGTACGTTTCGGTCATCGCTACTGTTCGTGATGTCACTACTGGAACGAAGTTATCGGGTATTCCTGAGATCCATAAGATGATCAAAGGGTTTCGCCTTGAAGATCAAGTACACCGGTTTCGGCCACCAAGATGGGACCTGAATCTGGTGTTACGAGCGTTATCGACCGCACCTTATGAGCCGATCGAATCCTCTTCCCTGCAAGATTTGACGCGGAAGACGGTGTTTTTACTCGGTTTCGCCACGGCTGCCCGTGTCTCAGAACTTCATGCTCTTGATGTAGACTTGGTACGTTTTCACCGAGATCGGCGTGCAGTCAACTTGGGGTTACTCATGAACTTTGTTACAAAGAATCAGTTACCAGACCAAGCGCCTCGCTCGTATGTTGTGCAGGCCCTCTCCTCTATCGTTGGTCCGGCGGACGTTGAGGACTTGGCGTTGTGCCCTGTTAGAGCCCTGCACCAGTACATCGAGAGGACCAGATCTTTTCGACAACATCGCAAAAGACTTTTCCTCTCCTGTAACCAGAGTCGGTTGAGGGATATTACCAAGAACACGGTGGCCACCTGGATCCGGTCTTCTATCCTGACCGCCTATCAGAAGGAGGGTTTACCTGCTCCGTCTGCTTCCAATCCGCATGAACTCCGTGCCTTGGCTGCCACGATGTCTCTGCACTGCAACACATCCATTCAGCACATCATCACTGGCTGTTTCTGGGCTACGGACTCCATCTTCGCCAACTATTATCTGAGGGATGTCTCCACAGAAGACGTTGAGGGGTTCCATCATCTGGGTCCGGTTGTTGCTGCACAGACTCTGTTGAATACAAGCCGTCCTCGTCGCCGTTGATGTCTGTCTGATTCTGGGCTGCATACCGAGATGTCCATCGAATCGACAGGTGAGGATTGCTTAGACTTTTGTTCTTTTGCACAGTTCACGCACTGGTGCCGGAACTTTTGTCTCGATAACCTTTACCCTGCACTGCATGTGGTTATTTGTTGTCGTTATTGAACTAACAGTTCTTTGGTGTACTAGACAGAAAACACTCGGGGGGCTTGTTCTGTTCAATGTTCTGACGGATGCACCTCATTAGGTTGTCGCTTGTTATTGAAAAACTATAACACTTCAATACGTGAGGGTTACCTAACACCTGCATCCCTGGTGGCTACGACTTCCCACCCTGTCAGAACCAGCATGAGATGTGGCAGCCGCCTCCTGGTCCCTGTTCTGGGAGCCGTACCTGCCACTGCTGACGGATGCCACCTGCATTGGTCTGTGACGGGCATCCCTAGGAGGAGAGCTTACCAAGGTTGGCCTTATTCTTCCACTAGTCAGCCTCTTTCCGGTTGGGGAGTTATCACAAGCATCTACGGATCTCGGCACCCACCACCATCTGTTGAATGCTGCACTTGTTTGAGGACAGGTAATGTCTATAGAAATGGAGAAAACTTGGGGTGTTTTCTCTTTTATAGATACATTACCTGTCCTCAAGATTCATCCCGCCCGGGCCTCCCCGCTTCCTGTTCTCCGTGCGATGCGCTCAGGGAAAAAGAAGGAAGTTACAGTCATGTGACCGGAACTAGAGAGCAGTATGCAGTAGAAGAATTTAGGCCATCCCATTGGCTGTTGGGATGTTCGGACCAGACCACTTGCGTGAGGGGGAGGTGCACTTGTTTGAGGACAGGTAATGTATCTATAAAAGAGAAAACACCCCAAGTTTTCTCCAGTGTGATGTACCAAATACATGTACATGTAGCTGTAGGTTAAACCATTTTCTGAAGTGTCGATAAACACTACAGGGTTTCTGCCAGAGGGTAAAATGGGTATGGCGCCATACCCAGATGTTTTGGAAATTACATGTATTTTTTGTTTTTGACAAAATTAATTACTCTTATCATTTTCTTAACCCTAACCCTAAACTTGAACCCATTTTCTTTCGGGGGGAGGTCCCATACCCCCTGTTGACTGTGGTTGCATTCAATTCATTAGCACCATACCCCCCAAAAACATTCTGGCAGAAAAACTTAACAAATATATCTTTCCTTGATTTATAATGTTCTTCTCTCTAGATTTGTCAGTATTGTGAAGTCGAACAAACCCAAGATACGATGGGATGCCGAAGCAGCAGAACATATAGCAGAATTTAAGTGAGTTATCACAGCCGCAATTATTGTCATGTTCACGAGGCAAGAACCTATAGTCTCTCCCACAGGGAACGCATTTTTTCATACTATGGAATTTACTACAAGTTATTTATTTCTGAGGCGATTGTTTTCTAAATTGTACACAAAAATAATACTCTCTTTTTTGTTATTTCCAAAACACTGACTTTTCTTCTTTGGTCAAATCAAACTGAAAGTATTTACAAAAAAAAAAAAAATGTTTAAGTTATTTCACCAATTTTACTTTTAGCTTCTTTGTTTGTTTTTAGATATTTTATTGATCAAAAAAGAATCAAAAGGATTGCACAACAGGCAGAGCCTATATAAATGCTATCAGACAATATTCATAATCATATATATCTAAAGCATAATAATAATGTCCAATGGCATAAAATATTTAACATAATTAATATTTTTTAATATATAGTAATATAAGGTAGAGAGTAGATGGAATAGAAATGGGATAGTCGAGAAAAAATATGATAGTAACGATCCTATTGTTGGAGATAACCTTATATGGGGCAGTAAGATGAGAATAATAAGTTAGTTCAACTCGAATCTCTTACTTTCAGCTATATATTTATGTACTGCGTTAAAAATTAAATTGTTTTCTTCAATTGGTAGGTTTATTGACCCGGATAGTAGTAGATCAATGTCTAAGATATCAAGGTAATTCCGTAACGATGCAGATAAATAAATAAATTTGCTTCGTTGCTGCTAATGACTTTGCTATGCAGTACTACTCCAAATTCAGCAATTTTCTCTTTTTTTCAAGATTTCTGTTAGGACAAAATGTGGGGAAATCTAACTCTAAATAAAGGTAGAAGAGTAATTTATCGTAGTTGTCAACTATGTAGTTCGGGACTTTAGTCTTGCCTTCATTTTTTATATTTCTCACAAGTTTCTGTCATCATTTCTTTTTGTACCTAGGATGATAGATGATTTATAATAGAGTCTGCTGGTACCAGTAATCATTGTGATGATGTTTCAATTGTATTCTTCTTCTAATTGGCATTTTGTTTTCATCTTTTCAGAAATCACCAAATTTACTTTCCATCACTACAATCGATTCATCTTCGACTGAAATTAGCTCAGGAGCTTGGTACGGGCATTTCTATCTGGGAAGTTGGCCAGGGTCTGGACTATTTCTACGATTTACTTTGATAGGTTCTCTTGCTGTACTTCATTCAACATTTTCCATATATTCTGTTCTTTGTGAAAGGAATGCAAGGTTTTATGTCTGGGAGTTGCTGTTACAATTGAAATATCTGTGACTGAGGTCAAGTCCAATATTTTTAACATGCTCATACACCACTAGAGTTTCGAGCATGTCTGTGACTATATCTGTGACTATAACACATTTTTATAATATTAGGGACTGCTGTTTAGAAATGTATTAGTTTTAGAGAAAAATTATGCAGAGTGAAATAATACATGGACACTTATTGTTATTTTCATGAAATGTGTTAATGAATGGAATTGGTCAACAGGTTGTTAGCCTATATTAAAATTAAGACCTTTTGCTAGTGATGTTATAATGATCGATTATCATCGAAAATTTATCGGTTTGGCTCTACGATGTGATGATCAGTGATCTAAATCCCTAATCGATTGTGTAGGAAGTGTTAACTGTCATGGTACTTCCAGTTTTTTAAGGATAGAATTAATGGAAATATGCTGGGTTTGGATTTGTTTTCATGTGTACCTAAAGAAAACAGATATTAAAATGGTTATTAAAGGTAAAATTAGCCATTTGTAGAGTGAACACGACAACAGGTGCATGGTCCTTGTAATTCAAATCCTTCTTATGTCCGGGGCGGGACATAGCCCAGTGGTAAAGCACTCACTTGATGCGTGGTCAGTTTAGGATCGATCCCCGTCGGTGGCCCCATTACGCTATTTCTCATTCCAGCCAGTGCACCACGACTGGTGTAACAAAGGCTGTTGTATGTACTATCCTGTCTGTGGGATGGTGCATATAAAAGATCCCTTGTTGCTAATCGAAAAGAGTAGCCCATGAAGTGGCGACAGCAGGTTTCCTATCTCTATATATCTGTGTGGTTCTTAACCATATGTCTGACACCATATAACCGTAAATAAAAATGTGTTGAGTGCATCGATAAATAAAACATTTCCTTCCTTCCATTTGCAGGGTTTCAGCCAGAGGGTAAAATGGGTATGGTGCCATACCCAAATATTTTTGCAGATGTTTTTTTTTAAGTTAACCTTTTGACAAAATTAATTATTCTTATCATTACAGCATGATTTTCTTAACCCTGACCCTAAACTTAATCCATTTCTTTCTGGGGGAGACGCCCAATACCCCCCTATTGACTGTGGTTGCATTCAATTCCATAGCGCCATACCCAAAAATGTCTTTCTGGCAGAAACACTGAGTTGGTGTGATCGAAAGTTGATCGTTTGGTGCAAAATGATTATAACCGATGATCGATGATGAAATTCTAACTGATTCCTATCACTGCCTCTTGCTACATTTTACATTACATTTTTCATGAAACAGCATTTGCAGATAAAGCCAAATACATAGAAGATAGTTCATGTTTTTTATCAGATATGATTTATATCTCATCCAGTGAAGTTTGCAATCATATCTCACGAGTCGCGCTTGCATGATGAGTGTGATATGATTGTAAACTTCACTCGATGAGATATAAATCATATTTGACAAAAAACATGAAATTTTCTATTTATTATATAACTTGTGGCAAAATTTTAGAATGAAATAGTGAAATTTTCACTCTAAAATATGTTATCGTCACTGAGTGACTGATAACACTTTTATTTCACTGATATTTTAAGATATTTCACTAAATGTTCTATAATACAAACTTTTATATACCTGCTAGCATGAGATAAAGGGCTAAACTGGTTTCGCTTGGCAGGAACTTCTTATCTCTTCCCCATTATGAACAATGTGATGATTCCTTACATCACCATCTATATTTACTACCCCTGTTTGGCTTGCAAAAATTTGTCCTACACACATAAGCGTAGGACACAGGATACGACACAGGGAGATGGTGGGGGGTGGGGGGGGGAGGGGATGGAGTCAATATGACTAAAAAAATGAGAATCCGTTCGCTTATGCCTACAAAAGAATCTTGTCCTGAGTTTCAGTATCACTAACCGAGTTTCAGTATAATGGCCATGCTGTTCATTTAAGGCAGGATCTTGCTCAGTTGGTAGTCTAAAAGCTAAGTGCTGTGCTTGTAGGATCAAATCCCCATCAGTGCTTATGGTAGGACAATTGGTGGTGAGCAGTAAACCTCTCTCCTAAAATTATGTAGGAGAGCAACTACTCTCAGTTTCAAATTCACAGACATTTTTGGTAAAATAAATTGGTGATATTTTTTCGCCCAAGCAGAAATTATTTTGCATGAGCACCCCTGAACAAGAGCAATTTCTTGCATCATTCCACAAGGACTGCCCCCTTTGTGGATGCATGCAAGCTCCATTACTGTTATTTGTCACTCCAGCCAGTGCATCACGACTGGTACATCAAAGGCTGTGGTATGTACTATCCTGTCTATGGGATGGTGCATATAAAAGATCCCTTGCTGCTAATCGAAAAGAGTAGCCCATGAAGTGGTGACAGCGGGTTTCCTCCCTCAATATCTGTGTGGTTCTTAACCATATATCCGATGCCATATAATCGTAAATAAAATGTGTTGAGTGTATCATTAAATAAAATATGTCCTTCCTTCCATTACGGTTAGTCCCCTACTGATGCAACTGGAGGGGACTATTGGTGTCATATCCATCCTTCTGTCTGTTCATGCATCTGTCCCACATATAATTTTTCAGATATTTTTTTCTCAATACTATATACTGAGCTAAAATTTTGTGTATAGCTTTATCATGTCTGTTACAGATCAAGTTTGACTTTCATGGTGGGGTATGGCCCTTGAACTTTGAAAAAAACATTCCAGGTTTTTTGTTTGTTTTGCAGTTCCTGAAGATATTGAGATGAAATTAGGTTTCTAGCTATATCACGTACTGTTACGGATCAAGTTTAACTTTCATGGCAATTTACCCATTTTTTCACAGAGTTATGGCCCTTGAATTTAAGAGATTATATCAAGGGCCATAGACCGGCCTCTGTGGCACTGTGGTTAAACCATCGGACATAAGACTGGTAGGTAACTGGTTCGCAATCCGGTACCGGCTCCCATCCAGAGCGAGTTTTAACGATTCAATGAGTAGGTGTAAGACCACTACACTCTCTTCTCTCTCGAAACCACTAACAATTAACCACTGTCCTGGACAGACAGCCGAGATAGCTGAGGTGTGTGCCCAGGACAGTGTACTTGAACCTTAATGGGATATAAGCATGAAAATAAATAGAAATGAAATGAAAATTAACTTTCATGGCAATTTACCCATTTGTCACAGAGTTATGGCCCTTGAATTTAGGAGATTTTATCAAGGGTCATAGAACATGCTAATGTCTTTGGGGTAGTGTATGTAAAATATATCTTTGTAAGAGTAGCCTATATGATGACAGATTAAAAATTGTAGGGGTGTTGTTAAACTTTTTAATTATTTCTCGGACATCAAATTACACACATCTTTAAGAATTATAGTTGTTAGGGTAGTTTTAGTTTTTAGCGACTTCTGTCTTTGTCATTTTGCTTTGAATATGTTTGCTTTAAAAACTTCACTCATATTATTATGGGTTTAAACTTGTTGGAAATGTTATTAAAGGTTTATTTTTATCCGTTTGTGTGGTCGTTTTTGTTTTTAGAACCATGCTGTTGTAATGTGTCAGCCCAATGTTATGTGCTATAGTTTGTTTGCATCAAAAGGGAACCAATGAATTGGCTTGTAACTTTATAATGAATAAATTAAAATTTCATATCAAAACATTAATTATTTAGTTTTAAACCCATACCAACTTAAATAGAAAATTTTGAGAAAAACTTTTCAGTGTAAATAAAAAAAGGTTTCATTACAAAGTAAATGTACCATCAAATTACAAAGGTTAAATCTTCTTTTTTGAAGGCAATTGATGAAACTGCCACAGTCAAACAAAGCAGTTCTATCTTTAGTCTCTGGATACTGCATTATCGATTGCTTGACTAATAATGTAGATGAAACCACACACCTTGGCTGTTCTAGCATTTCGCATTATTATAGAATTACATGCCAATTCACTGGTTCCTTGTTTATGCAAATTGGATTTATAGGCATGTACATGTACAGTCTTACATTTCATCTATCGGGGGGGGGGGGGGGGCTGATTTAGCTAAGTCGGTTGAGTACTTGCTTGAGGTGCATGCATCACAGGATCGAATTACCTCGGTGGATCCATTCAGCTGATTGGGTTTTTTTCTCGTACCATCCAGTGCACCACAACTGGTCAAAGGTTGTGGTATGTGTTTTCCTGTCTGTGGGAAAGTGTATATAAAAGATCCCTTGCAGCATTAGGAAAAATGTAGCAGGTTTCCTCTGATGACTACATGTCAGAATTACCAATTGTTCGACATTCAGTAGCTGATGATTAATTAATCAATTTGCTCTAGTGGTGTCATTAAACAAAAACAAACAAACTATCCAGATATATAACAGTGTATACCAGCTATATTTTTGTAGATAGGTCAGGTCAGGTCAGAGTGCTTAATGTGCACATTCAGAACAAGCTGTTGTAGTGCACGCCTGTCCTGGTCACAGGTGTCAGCCTTGGCAGGTTCATCCATCCAGGACAGGAAAGGGGTGAGATGGGTTGGAGGGGGGACCACCTGCACTGGCTGGTGCAAGGGAGCACCAACAGTCCAACCGGGGCCGGTAACAGGCGGAGGGTGGTAGACCGATCTACGACTCAGTTTAAATACACATGCATGCCTTTGATTATTTCATTACATAAAGTTTCCTAACACAAAACTCAATTAAATTTCCAAAATATGAAAACATTCCATTGGTTTATCGATTGGTTTTCCAGTAGGGTCAAATATCCCATTGGTTTTCTAACAGAACATTCAGCACTGCTTCTCTGGTAAAACAAACCACTTGTTCAACAAAATATTGAAATTTTTATTAAAATATTTTTAACGACACCACTAGAGCACATTGATTTATTAATCATAGACAATTGGATGTCAACTTGAATCATACCCGTAATATATTCATTAATATAAGATATGGTTTTTCATCAAACTCCTGATGGGAGTATCATATACCTCACCAGTACTCTTGTTGAAGGAGTAGCAGCACGCGTTTTGTCACTCTATTGCTCTTGGCCAAGTTTCGAAATGGCCATATGTTAGACACCAGTTAAAGAGTGCTAGCTAAAATGGTTTGTGGTGTTATCAACAGATATGCCTTTCCTTTTTAAGTTGCAATATAACTTAAAACGCAAATATAGGGGGGACCCACTATTAGGGGGCAACCCATACTATGCATGTATGTATGCATGTATGATTTTATAAAATTTAATACAGTTAAAAAAAAAAAAAAAAGGAAAAAGGTTTGATGGAGGGGGGCATTGCCCCTATGCACCCCTCTCGCTACGCCATTGTTGCCGTTTTATTTCAAGAATTTTGGTTTGTATGGGCAGTAACTAGATTAATTTAGCATTTAATTTCATTGTAATTTTATGATCATTCTCCACCAATTTCGTATGTGCATCTGTCAATGTAGCCACCAGGATTAGGGTAAATATACATAGGTCTATCCTAGCTCCATATGCGTATGTAAAAAAAAAAAAAAAAAAAAAAAAAGTTTTGTTTAACGACACCACTAGAGCACATTGATTAATTAATCATCGGCTACTGGATGTCAAACATTTGATAATTCTGACACATAGTTATCACAGGAAAGCCACAACATATTTTGTAATGCAGCAAGCAATCTTTTATAGGGACCTATGCACTTTCCCACAGGCAGGAAAGCCCATATGTGAATGGTTATGTAACCACCCAAGATTAGGGTAAGTACATAATATTATGCTTGATCTTTTCATGTCTGAGATCAGTTTGTATCGTATTTCAGAGACTGATATGACCAAGCACGTGTCTAGGATTTTTTTTGCAGGGGTTGAAGGTGGAAAACTACTTGTACATGAGAATAAATTATACAAAAAGAAGAACCCAAAACGATTTGTTCTCACGCATAAGCATTTTAAGATTAGTTTTTAAACATTTCGACCCCAACCTCTGGATCCGCTCCTGATCACACCAATCGGAGAAGAAATAAAAAGGGAATGAAAACTGGTGCTAGAATAGAGCCTACTAGTAGCAGTGGCGGATCCAGGGGGTGAATAAGGTGGCTAGCCACCCCCTCCCTTCCTGGGCAATTTTGTTTAATGTTCATTCTAAACATATACCTTTACTTCAAGTTTTGTTCAGGAACATGGCCTCAGATTACAGTTATCTTCCCATTTGGTTGTCGAAAATCCGGAAATTTGACCGCGCAAGTAGTCTCTTGTTTGACTGTGATTATTTCATGGCAGACAGCTATGAAGTGGCAACTGTTTGACTGAACTGACAGGGGATAGCATGTATTTTGTAAACATGTGTAACTTGCCTTGAAGACTTGTTTGTGGTAATTCCGGCCCATGCAAAAGTAGTGCGTTTTGTGTAAAATGGGTGTACTCCGGCCTGGTTTAGAGGGTAGGTCTGTTTAAACCAATATGCTGGGAGAAAGAGCTGGACAACAGGGGTTGTCCTTTTCAGGGTATGTGTCCCCCATGCAGGCAAAGGTACATACAAAACTTCACGGGCCTGCTGATATTAATAAAAATGTTATAGCCACTAAGGCTATATAGAAACATATAGCGAAATTAATTGTTGTCTGAGGCCAGATGCATATAAGGCATTCCGTTAGCGTACATAATATGCATCGCCCTGTTGTCAATCAATTGAACCGCGTATGGCTAGCATCGGTAAGAACAAAATTAAATCGTCTATATATTTTGGTGTGAATCAGGAAAACGGCAAAAAATTTTTATCAACTTTATGGAATTATTAATTAAGAATTAGATCCTCGGAAATCGTAGTTCACCAAGGTAAACATCTACGGTCCGTTTTTTAACATTTTGACATTTATTGGACCTCCGATAATAAATATCGTGCCGGAGACGTCTATCTTGATGAACTACGGAAATCGGTGAAATAAAGCTCTAAAATGTCCAGAATGCCGAAACTAGAGGGGGGCTTTTCCCCAGGAACCTTCACCGGTTCACTCCATCTCAATCCAGCCACCCCCTCATATTATTTTCTAGATCCGCCACTGAGTAGTTATGTCATTTGTCAATCATCCAGTCTAATGACGCTGGTCTGAACTGGTCACGAAATGAGGTTGTACTCTGTGTCACCGCGAGCGAGGACCACAGCTAGCTCAACGATAATTGACGTTCACGTAACGGTTACCGAAACTGTAGTAGGACTAACTAAATGGAAATAACAAGATCACATGCCCCACGTTCAGCCAGCAAACTTTTCGCTAACGTTCGCGAACTATTTGATTAGTTGCCAACGTGGCCATTTGGTTTACCGTCAAGCGCACAAACCAGTCTGGCGGACGCAGCCCTGTTTTATGTATTCAACACCGTACTTCACATTTCTTCTTACTTTTGCCCATCCCTCAAGCGTGTATATACTAGTATATACTAGTAGTAGTTGACGCAATATTCACAAGTGGAAAGAGGACGGGGTGAGAAAATACGAAAAAGTACCAAAAAGTTTAAAATTGCCCTTTCGGTTTAATTAGAGAACACCTAGCTATTATGCTTCTTCTTCTTCTTCTTCTTCTTCTTTCTCTTCCACTTCTTCTTCTTCTTCTTCTTCTTCTTCTTCTTCCTCTTCCTCTTCCTCTTCCTCTTCTTCTTCTTCTTCCTCTTCTTCTTTTTCTTCCTCTTCTTCTTTTTCTTCCTCATCTTCTTTTTCTTCTTCTACTTCTTCTTCTTCTTCTTCTTCCTCTTCTTCTTCCTCTTCTTCTTCCTCTTCTTCTTCGTGACGCACTTTAACGTTGTTGTTTAAAATAGGCATATGCGTCACAAAGCAATCAATTTCGATCATACTTATTTTATTGCATGGTTTTGCTGTGGCGACTGGGTCATCTCCATGAAGCAGCCAATCAAAAGTCTCAAAAGTTGGAGATGAAACTGATCTACACCAGGTGATCTTTCATGTCCAGTATATGAAAAAGGCTTTTGATTAGGCTTGTCGGAACAATGTATTTTAATTGGATCTAGATTAAAGCGATTGCAGGTAATGGGATATCGAAAAAAAAAAAAGTGTCAGGGGATTATATATATATTTATATTGTTGATGCTCTTCCAAGTGAACATAGGCGTCGAAAGTTGCCAACAACTAGACTGGGCAATAAATAATATATTAATTCTACATATACCTGGAAGGGTGTACTATCTTCAGTGTTCAGGGTTCTACCCCCCCCCCCCCCCCCCCCCCCCCCCCCCCCCCGGTTCTAATGCCTGTGACGAATACCCTTTGTTAGTTTAAAAAAGAAAGAAAACGATTTACAATAGTCTTACATTTCCAGAATATTTCAAATAAATCCACCAATAATTATCAGGAGCGGGTAGGGGTAGAATTTTCTAAATTTTCTTTTCAAAATATATATATATATATATATATATATATATATATATATATATATTAGCAGGGGAGAGCTAGACTGTGGCGAGCGAAGTTTATAGGAGTGTTGAGTCATGCTCCCACCACCTCCCCCACTCCCCCCAAAATGTAAATAATATATAGAATTCATTCACAGAAGCCTGGATATTTATAACACAACTACACCACCATACCATGTTGCAATCAGTTGCATACACTAATAGGTTATCAACCTTACTAACAGTACAAAGTTTACAAATGATTGTATTAAGATTACAATTATATGATCAGGGGTGGGAATTGATGAACTGTAAAACAGAGGAAATCTAGAGGGGTCCCGGAAATTCTTGAAATCCTAGGTTAAAATATGTGCCATCTGACACATTTTGGAGGAAAGGACGATTAAAATGCGACGAAACGCAATGTTTCATGAGAGGAAAACAGCTGATCCGAGGCAAATTCCCACCCCTGATGATATAAAACCTGAAATGATTACCAATATCCACACGTGTATTGTTATTACCGGTATTATTACTGATAATAATTAAAGAGCCTATATATTATTTTGGCACGCCGACAGAATTAAAATCAGGAATTCGCATACTAACTTAAATAAAAGGCTGTAATAAAAATAAAGTAATTGTAATTCATTATTTTCTAAGTATATAATCGATGTTTTGGGTGAGATGGGGTTTTTGTTTTTGTTTGTTGGGGGGGGGGGGGGGGGGGAGCGAACATCTGTAACAGTGAAAGACTCATCGAAATATAACTACCCTTGTGGAATACTACCCCGTCCCTTTCCGAAAGTAATCTGGCGGGAAAATACGATGATTTGCAGTCTGCCGGAAATTATCGAGACTTGGCGAAAGCAACTGAGAAATTGCGAACGCGCTCGACACCTAGTGGTGACCTCGGTAGTACGTGACCTTTGTTGCACGATGGTGGCAAGTTACGGAGGTTCTTCGCTGCTTGCTCCCGTGACTAAATACATCGATTTACCGTTATATCAGGTAAACATTGAACTCTTATCACTGGAACTGTGTACTTATTTAAATACGATCTGTCTTTTGTGCGAGAGGTTGAAGTGTGACACAATATCGATTGGGTTTTCATTAACAAAGTACTTCAGTTCAGGTCCTTCGCTGCGTTCAGAATCTTCTATCTCACTGACACTGACAGTGATGGCATGTTTAAATATCAAACACCACTGGCGATGCCAGGATTTTTATATTGGGGGCATCAGCTTTGGAGGGGGCCACCCGCTGTCTATGAGTTATGTTACGGGGCAACAGCAAATATAAAACGTGCTTGAGTAAAAGAAAAAAAGATGAGGTGTGATTGGAAGGGGGGGGGGGGGAGAGGGTGACATGGCGACAGGTACAATGTCATACATGTCCACAATGTTTCTGGGAGCTGGTATAGATTGTGTCAAACAGTAATAATGTATATAACATCTTGTATCTTTTTCTTTCAATGTAAAAAAAATATGAACACCTGAGACAGATTCTATGTAATTCCTTACAGCATTTTCAACCAATAGACTTACAATTACTGTTATATGGTCGAAGCACATTAAATGATGCTAATAAAGAAATATTTAGGCCTACTTATGTTCAAATATATATTTTTTTAAATCTCGTTTTCATTAATGAAGTATTATTTAAATTACCATAAGGATTATTTGTAAATGTGATAGCGAGTTTAACTGCATGTGATATACTATTTGTGTAATCTTTTGCATAATTTTTTCCCCTTCACACTCTTTTGTATATAATTAATTTCCTTCCACTGGTTATCCTTGAATGTATACATGTAGTTTATATTTACAGCTATGTAATATAGGTCTCCCAAGTATATTGTATGAATATAGAAGATGGCCTCGTAAGTTGTCAAACTTGTGCCCAATTTTTTTGTTCTTTGTACAATAAAATATGTTTGCAATAAAAAAAAATGTACATAACATGCCATAGAATTTCATGGGAAACACATTTTCCATTCTGTGCCTTGTGATCAATCATCAGAACTCATCGGAAACCGTTTAATTTATATATATATATTATTTTCATTGAATATTCATACTCAATATATTAATCATAGAAATTTTGTTTCCGTGATTTTACCAACATGATATTGGAAACAGTCGTTTCCATGAAATCCAAGGGCTTCATATAAAATATATCTGCCCTAAAGGGACCTTATACATAATCAAATATAGCCCAAGTATTCTGCTGTTGGAGAGCTAGACAAACATTTGGTTATAATTGCTCTCTCAACCAGAGAAAACACTATATGCAATATATCAACCAAACTATATGACCCCTACCTCAAAGTATTAACTGAAGAAAATGGTACCTTTCATGGCTAATTTTCGGTATAACCAGATGTTTTTACAACACCCCTAGTTTCGCACAAAATTTGAGTAGGCCTACTTTTTTTTTTTACAGATACCCCATACATGTTTCAAGCACAAGGCTACTTGACACAGTGGTACAAGATGAAATAAAATTGCATACATTTTGAGTCCAGATGAAACTCTTTTTTTTTTTTACAACCAGCACAGTCACATTTATATCCAATCACAGGACTTGTGTTATCTTCTCTATCAAAAGTTTGGTGCACCTCAAACTTTTACCCAGCTGGAAGTTATTTGGTTTGGGACCATTGGATTGAAGGGGGGGGTTGTGTGTGTGTGACAGCTTATACATTGTTGCTATGGTGCAGTACGGGTGTTTTTATTTTCAGTAAAATGTTCAAAATACACTCCTACAAGTCACTTGAAGTGTTACGGTTGACCTGATGGTGAGATATTTGTAGACATACATAAAAAGAGAAAAATCATTGCGATAGTTTAATCAAATTTTCTCTGTTATTTAGTTGACAAAATATACCCTTTTCTAGTGTTGAATGGCCAAATCTAAAAGAAAAAAACCTATACCGATTTACTAATTGGGTTTGAAAGGAAGGCATTTGGTCTTGGTGACAGATTTCCTAACAAAATTGTGTAGCGCATTAAATATATTCAGACACTTTAATGTAATATACTATCCAAAAAAAGTAGGGGATATTCCATTTCGCGTTTATAATTCTGGAGAATTTCGATTGCATAAGCTGAAAAGAAGTATGAACCATGTTAGACTATTCAATACCTGTCGTAAAAAACGCAAAAAACACAACAGTCACGTGCAGGCGTTTTGCCCGTGGTCCATATGAACGTCATAGGGGTTCACTGCGAGATATGCAGTAAAGCGAACAGGTAATTCCTAGCGATTTCATCAATACTCTTTTGGACTCAAACTTTAGATTGTATTGTTTTGTATTGAAATTACACATTTGTGACATGCATCGACTATCACATGACGAGCGTTCACATGCCGTTGGCATGTTACAGATTGCACGAGACAGGCCACTGTGGCATGAACGTTGAACGTAAGCAGATTATGGGCATGATACCATGAGACACATTTAATAATGTGGACGACAGACGTCGCTCAGGTCGACCAAGAGTGACAACAGCTCAACATGATCATTTTATCCGTACATCAGCCTTAAGAAACCATGCTCAAAGTGCCACCAGCTTCACACAGCTACATGTGTGAGAGTGAGTGGTCAGACGACTAGAAATCGGCTACACAGGTGGCATTTGCATGCACGGCACCCTCGTGTCATCCCACATTTGACCGACCGTCACATTACTGAAAGACGTCGTCAGTGTCAGGAGCACCAGCGCTGGTACAATCGGCGATGGAGCAATGTCAAGTTCACACTGGACTTCCATGACAGACGCAATAGAGTTTGGCGTCGGCGTAATGAACGATTCCATGATGTAAACGTTAGCATGACCGTTTTGGAGGTGGGTCTGTTATGGTTTGGGGTGGCATCACAGTTACGGGACAGATAGCTTTGCACATTGTCAGTGGACATCTCACTGGTCTGTACTACCGTGACAACATCTTAGCATCACATGTTGTGCCATTTGCACGTTGCCATGGCCGTCGTTTTCGCTTTCAAGATGACAACGCCAGGGCACACAGAGCCAGAATTGTTACCAACTACCTCCAGGCACAAAACATCACCACTTTACCATGGCCAGCACTCAGTCCTGACCTTTCCCCTATTCAGCATGTATAGGACATGCTTGGTAGACGCTTATGTCAACGTCAACAGCCGCCGACCACTCGCAATGAACTTGGCGTTGCTCTGCAGGATGAGTGGAATAACCTGAACCAAGCCGACCTTGGATTATTGATAAGGAATATGCCACGTCGAATTCGTGCCTCTCTCGCAAACAGAGGGGGATTTACACACAATACTGACCGCCGTGCTATACTAGTAACCTCACCGTGGTGCAGGGGTGTAACATTCTCTTTGAGAATGGCCAATTACAGCAAAAATTGAAATTTTGAGTAAAAGTCAGTATCTATCTGTGATATTTGTATTTTTGCACAGTTCTTTACACTGTTTTTATTTACTTAAATCTGAATTTTTATATTGATGTTGATCATCACTTTATTTGTTTGCATTACCATAGTTTGACACCCAATAGCCGATGTATTTTTCATGCTGGGGTGTCGTTAAACATTCATTCATTCAATACTGACCCCATTTTTACTTCATGGTAAATTTGGTGTTTGACGGTAGATGTGCTTTTGCCTTCATCACGTAAAATCCCTGGTCCCCTGAAATCTACTGAATATTGTAATGCATCATCGGATGACACCGTATCCTGTTTACATGGTTTATCGCATTAAAACATTAAAACTTTCCTATTGATGACTCATTCTTATGGGATATCCCCTACTTTTTTGAATAGTATATAATTGAAAGATAAAGTTTGACTGAGTACGTTGTATATGATAAATTGTCATTCCCGTAAAACCCCATTATTTTTGCCATGGTAATTTTCTTAATTGCGGGGGTTGCGCTATATTTCCGTGTGTACATTTTCTGTGTACATATTGTGTGACAGTGCGATTCTGTGTCAGTGTTGATTTTTCCCCATACCTGTTCTCGTATGAAGAGTTCAGGCGCAAAATGCGATATAAACCATTTTCTTTCTTGTTTTTAGTTAAAGCCATTATTGTATGTCAGCAAGGGCTAATCGTAGGCCCGCTGATTTGCTGCAAAACATGATTAATCCTTATGAAATTGTATTGGGTAAATCCCGGTTTTCTTTATCAAAACGCGATATACGCCAATTAAAAAACCAATTTTTACTGAAAATGTAAAATTGATATATCGCGTTTTGGGCCTGAAGGTAGTACTAAACCAAATAACTTCTGGCTGGGTCAAAGTTCGAGGTGCACCCAACTTTTGATAGAGAAGTGAACACCACAAGTCCTGTGATTGGTTATAAATGAGAGTGTGGTGGTTGTAAAAAATAATAGTTTCATCTGGGTAAAAAAAATGTGCAATTTTATTTCATCTAGTACCAATGTGTCAAGTAGCCTTGTGCTTGAAACATGTATGGGGTACCTGTAAAAAAAAGTACTCGAATTTTGTGCGAAACTAGGGTAGTCATAGACGCTACCCGTTACCTCAGAAACGAGCAGCTTGACCCCCATTTTTTTCTGATTCACTTTAAGTGTAAGGGGTGGTAGTATTTATATCCGTGGCATTTATGTCGGTTGATACGTTGCAGGTAGGAGTTTTAGCCACATATGTTACTATTGTCGTCTATGGGATTTGATTTGGTAGTATACACCCTGAACTCTTCATATATAACTATCAGTGATGACATGACAGAAATTAATTTCAGTAAGATCACTGATCAGTTTTGACTTCTTGCTGATATTAATGATTATGCTTTCTTCCATATGATATCATTTCTTGTGGAAGAAGTTTGTTTTGTTTAACAACACCACTAAAGCACATTGATTAATTAATCATCGGCTATTGGATGTCAAACATTTGGTAATTTCTGACTCGTCATCAGAGGAAACCAACTACATTTTTTCCTAATGCAGAAAGTGATCTTTTATATGCACTTTCCCACAGACAGGAAAGCGCATACAACGCCTTTTGATCAGTTGTGGTGCACTGGTTGGAATGAGAAAAAACCTAATCAGTTGAATGGATCCATAGAGATGGTTCGATCCTGCGATGCAAGCACCTCAAGCGAGCACTCAACCAACTGAGCTAAATTCCGCCCATAAGAAAGACAAACAGCCCTACTGTGTACCACCCTCCATAAAACGTTTTATGAATAATTTCAGTTTGCATAGAAAGAAGAAGAAAGTATCACACATAGTTCGTGGATACCATGGAAACGCTGATATGGCAGACGTGTTTTTTCGATAATTTACCGATTTACCAGAGATAGAAATAAGCAGCATTTTTCACTAGTCCACCGGACAAATACATCTAGAAATCTACATGTCCACCAATAAATTTCACTTGTTCAAATTTTGTTTTTTGTTTTATTCAAGTACATGGACAATGTTTTTCATTGCTCAAAATGAAACTTCATGGTACATTTTTTCTTGTCCACGGGGCAACAACCAAGGTACATTTTGTTTGTCCGAGCAGATTTTCACTAATTGTCAGAACAAACGGACAAGTGCTTATTTCAAACACTGTTTACGCAGTGTTCGAGATTAACGGTATTCCAGTATCCCGGAGATACCAGAATTTAATTTTGGATACCAGACTTCAAGAACCCAGTATCCCACCGGGATACCATATACGGTTCTTGATTTTTTTAATCATGCATTTTTATTTTTTGCTGAAACAGTGAAAGTCGTCATTTACTGGTGAAGTTAAGTAACAGTATTTTTGAGCTCTTACTCAGTCTAATGCTATGCCGTAACAATATCTCCCCCAACTCGTACTCGGTCTAATGCTATGCCGTAACAATATCTCCCCCAACTCGTACTCAGTCTAATGCTATGCCGTAACAATATCTCCCCCAACTCGTACTCAGTCTAATGCTATACCGTAACAATATCTCCCCCAACTCGTACTCAGTCTAATGCTATGCCGTAACAATATCTCCCCCAACTCGTACTCAGTCTAATGCTATACCGTAACAATATCTCCCCCAACTCGTACTCAGTCTAATGCTGGGAACCGCTAAATTGCTATCGTTCTTGTTGGATGTTTCCTCCCTTCAAATTGTATTTGAGATATTGATCGATTCCACATCTGCAGAAAATTGATACAGGTAGGTTTATCGTTAGTAATGTCAGAAACACTTATTGATTACTGCTAAATATTTATGTCAATATTACGCAAAAATAGATGCAGCAAATCTGTTTGCCAATTCCGTTTGATTGCGAATTTCACGAATTCTGTGATTTTTATTGTGGTGTAGCAATAGATTGGGAACGAGAACGGTGTTGTCCAAATTTGTTATGATGTTATTTATGAATTTCATTTAAGTGGGATACTAAATTCTCAGGTGGGATACCAGATTTTGAATTGTTAGTATCCAACTGGGATACTGCCTAAAACTTTTAATCTCGAACACTGTTACGTATTCATATAATCACAGAAAACATACATAAATAGGAACATAGCTTTATAGGGATGGAATGTTCTTTTTTGAAAATGTTTGATTCAGATTTTTCAGATATTTGATCCTTATGATACGATAAAGTACGCCAGCTATTTCAGGGCTAGTTCAGGTGGGTGAACTGAAAATTTAACACACACACACACACACACACACACACACACACACACACACACACACACACACACACACACACACACACACACACACACACACACACACACACACACACACACACACACACACACACGGACCTTCTGCATTCTCACCCCTATTCGGTGTTCATTTCACGTCACTACTATTTTGACAACTCTCAGAACTCGAATCCTTAGGGGAAGCATTGGATGATTATCCCATGACCAACATGCTATCCGGGGATCTCTCTGACCCAGAGGTCCCAGGTCCCTAATGTAGTGTCAGGGATGGGATGTAGCCCATTGGTAAGGCACTCACTTGATACACAGTTGGTTTGGGATCGATCCTCATTGGTGGGCCCATTGGGCTATTTCTTTTTCCAGCCAGTGTACCACGACTGGTATGTGCTGTGCTGTCCTGTCTGTGGGATGGTGCATATAAAAGATTTTTTGCTACTAATGGAAAAAATGTAGCAGGTTTCCTCTCTAAGACTATATGTCAAAATTACCAAATGTTTGACATCCAGTATCCGATGATTAATAAATCAATGTGCTCTAGTGGTGTCGTTGAACAAAATAAACTTCTAATGTAGTGTTCATGGATGAGATGCACCATATTGCATCCATGTGTGTTCTTATGAAGGCAGCATATAATCGACATCCAATAGCAGATGATTAATAAATCAATGTGCTCTAGTGGTGTCGTTAAACAAAACAAATTTCTTCTTCTAAGGTAGTGTTCATGGATGAGATGCACCATATTGAATCCATGTGTGTCCTTATAGAGGCAGCATAATTAAAAATAAAATAATAATAATTACTTCTAAATTGACTATAAACTAAATCGGCAACACTCCTAAAAAATCCTTTCTTGCAGTTTCTATATCCACCAACAGGCTATAATTATATGCCAGAAAATAATTTGAGGTTATGTTTACAATAAAAACAAAACATATAATAGTGCCCCTACTAGGTGATCATGGGTTTGAAGTCTTAAAAATGTAATCAGACACTGCACTGCACTTTGACCAATTTTAAACAGCAGTTATCTTACTGTAATCTTTTTAAATGTTTTAAAAAAAAAATTGGTATGTAATATTACCCTTCGTATCTTGACCAAATAACATTGTTTGAGCCCGATGTCCAGTGGGGAAGAAACGTAAAGAAAATCATGCAGACACCATAAACATGACAATGACATGATTCCTTTCACATGCGACAGTTCACTAATGAATATTTGGCCACCAATAATCTATGGCTCATCCCTGACATAAATAGACCTATACCCAGAGCTTACACTGGAATAGATTTTGGTTTAGCCAATTTTCAGATAGAAATGTAGAGTATTTCCTTGACATTTATTAAAATGTGGTTAATTTAAGGAATATTTTATTAGCCAAAGACTAATTGTTGCAGATGTTTCTGCCTGACCAGGGCCCATGCATATAAAAATTTTAAGAGTCCAGACTCAATCTCTAATGACATCACACACATACAGTGTGTATGGCGTTGTCATGATGATACTGTCTCAGACTCGAAGAAGTTTGTTTTATTTAACGACGCCACTAGAGCACATTGATTTTTTATCTTATCATCGGCTATTGGACGTCAAACATATGGTCATTTTGACACTGTTTTTGAAGAGGAAACCCGCTGTTGCCACATAGGCTACTCTTTTCGACAGGCAGCAAGGGATCTTTTATTTGCGCTTCCCACAGGCAGGATAGCACAAACCATGGCCTTTGTTGAACCAGTTATGGATCACTGGTCGGTGCAAGTGGTTTACACCTACCCATTAAGCCTTGAGGAGCACTCACTCAGGGTTTGGAGTCGGTATCTGGATTAAAAATCCCATGCCTCGACTGGGATCCGAACCCAGTACCTACCAGCCTGTAGTCCGATGGCTTAACCACTGCACCACTGAGGCCGGTCAGACTCTATTAGAGTCTTGAGTCTAGACTCTAAAAGTTTTATAAGCACCAGGCCAGAGCTTCTCGAATTTTTATAAAATCAACTAGCCATGCATGGGATCAGTGATTTAAACATTTTGCTAGCCACGATTACAAATTCACTAGCCCTACTTCACTTTAAGTAGATACAATTTTACTAAATTATAGTAAAAATCAAATACATGTATGTCACCTAAAGAGGCAATAGAGCTTAAAAACACTAACATTTGGGGGGGGGGGGGGGGGGGGGGGCAGGATATTCATATTTACAAACTACTTAACTGCAACATTTGATGAGGGTTTTTTCACTAGCCGTCGGGCATGGCAATATTAGTTATTTACGAGCCCAACATTAAATATCACTAGCCATGGGAGTGGGGCTACTATAATCTAGAAGCCCTGCTGACTTTAATACAGAACCTTGTCCAATGTGATTTTTCGCTGATCTAGCTGTCTCGACAAAACATTGTGTACTGAATGCAGGGATGAGAGGGAATTGTACTTTTCCATTTCGTCTAAAAAAAACAACAACATGATGTTCAATACTGTTGACACACAAGGTTCATTTGCATGTTTTCACGGTTTCAAGTTTATGATGTGTGCCTTATATTATAAGTTATATAACCAGTTTAAATTTGTTAGCATTGAATGCAATTTTTTGGCAGTTCCAGGGGTTGCAAACAACAATTTTCCTTGGACCCCGGCTGCAGTAAGCTTTTTTGTTCTAGCCCCTCTCACATCTCTGTGAATGGAACCAAAAAATTATTTAAATGGCTTAAAATAAAGGTAGATGCAAACCCTATGGGCACCCTGCTATTTCCACATCTTATTATTATTAGCATAAGATTGAAGCAAGCTCTACGGATCGGGACGTAGCCCAGTGGTAAAGCGCTTTCTCGATGTGTGGTCGGTGTGGGATCGATCCCCGTCGGTAGGCCCATTGGGCTATTCCTCTCTGTAGCCAGTGCACCACGACTGGTATATCAAAGGCCATGGTATGTGCTATCCTGTCTATGAGATGGTGCATATAAAAGATCTCTTGCTGCTAATGAAGTGGTGACAGCGGGTTTCCTCTCTCAATATCTGTGTGGTCCTTAACCATATATCTGACGCCATATAACCGTAAATAAAATGTTTTGAGTGCGTCGTTAAATAAAAGATTTCCTTCTTCTTCTTCCTTACCAGCTCAACAAAAGACCTTTGTTTATTACCCCCAGATCAAACTGACATTGTCAAGGTTGGGGAGCCTCGTGTGCACGTGTTGTGATTAAAGATAATACTAAAATGTCTTTTGTATTACAAAAGCATGTATCCATTTCGAGTGTTCTGCTACATAAAGAAAGTGTGGTACCTGCTTTAGAAAGTTTTAGATTTTCATCAGATTTATTGTGGTTACCGTAAACGTTAGTAACAAACATGGTCTAGCTACTAATAAAAGTGTATGATAAGCTACATGTATATATTTAGTATCGGATGATGTGATAAACATGATTGAGGAGTTGAACGAACTCTCTGACCCTCAACCTGCACAGTTGAACAGTTAATGTGGACTATATGTAGCCTGATATTTTATGCACCTAATTCTAAAGGTCCATTTGATTGATATCAAGCATGCCTTGAATAGCATGCCTGTATTAATGGGAAACAACATTGTGTACAATTTTGTTTATTGATTGTAAATTTATACTGCATATTTTATATATAGTTTATGATACATATACAATTTTGTTTATTGATTGTCAATTTATACTGCAGATCTAATATAGTTTATGATATATATGTATTCAATTTTGTTTATTGATTGTCAATTTATGCTTGTTTATTGATTGTCAATTTATGTTTGTTTATTGATTGTCAATTTATGCTTGTTTATTGATAGTTCAGATAGTTGGTACATATAGAAACAATGTTGCATATGACACAAATTATCTATATGTATAATAAAAGTCGCTATATTGTCTAAATTACAAGCTGTTTCACTTAACTGGTTAGAATTGAACATGGTGATATAATTACGATAATAGAAAGCTCTGAAATGGAGCAATCATCCTGCGTGTTAAGGTCAAAGAATTAATGTTGAAAGTCCAATCTGGTTTTTCCCATTATGGCCAGTGTTGGTGATTGGTATACTAGTATCATATACATATAGGTTGTGTAATACAATAGGTACAAATGTATGTGTTGTTCTGTCTGGTATCTTACATTTCCCATTCCAACCAGTGTTGGTGATTGATATATCATATACCTGTAGGTTGTGTAATACGACATGTACAAAGGTATGTGTTGTCCTGTCTGGTATCATACATTTCCCATTCCAGCTAGTGTTGGTGATTGATATATCATATACATATAGTTTGTGTAATGCAACATGTACAAATGTATGTGTTGTCCTGTCTGGTATCATACATTTCCCATTCCAACCAGTGTTGTGATTAATATATTATATAACTGTAGGTTGTGTAATATGACATGTACAAAGGTATGTGTTGTCCTGTCTTGTACGTATCGTACATACCTGAGGTGTGATAATCACATGGGTAAAATTATGTACCGTAAAATCTTGAAAATTAATTGATCATATATTTCTTATAATTTTTAGATCGACGATAGTAAGAGAACTGATGTTTAAATTTTGCCACAGCACATGAAATGCAGTGTAGAAAAACTTATGGTCTATTTTGTTTTTAATACGTACAGTGCCTTCGAATTATTTTCTGGCAGAAAGCCTGGTAAATGTTAAAGTTTGTTTTGTTTAATTCTGGTTTACAGAGGTCTGGTTTTAAGGAGTTTCACTCCACCCTTCACTTTGTAGACACAATCCATATTGCATGTTATGTTTGAGTCAGTGACTTTGTGACCATGGACATTATTCACAAATTATTACCCCAGCGGTCACTCATAACGGGGGAAATATTTTCCATATTTTCTCAGTGAGAAATATTCTGCATTGGTCAACGGACAATACTAATGAACAATTTGACGCTTACAAACCAATGACTTTGTCGGTACTAAATATGACGTCATCACGATTTGACAAACACACACAATGACATCATGTAGTTTAAAGAGTTTGCCTTTACGGGTCTCTGTTTTTGGTGTTAAATTAATAACAAAATGTCATTTTAATGCAGTTCATTATAGATTTGGAAGCAGAATAAAGAGAACTTGTGTTTTTTTTAATTATCTATGAACTTGATTAAATTACAACGTTATAGTAATTCTCAGAACAGTGCGTAAAGTGGTTTGCATCGTTCCTATACAGGTAGGCCTTCGTGCATGTGTGTCGAAAATAAAGGCTTTTAGAGAAAAAATAGCTGAGGTAATAAATAGAATAACAAACTCGGTACCAGTTATTATCAAATGTATGTCTCTCGTGAAATAATTTTCATTTGTCACTCGCTAAAGCTCGTGACAAGTGAAAATTATTTCACTTGGGACATAAATTTGATAATAACTGGTAACTCGTTTATTATCCTCTGTTTATTATATGAAACATTTCTGGACAGCTGTCATCTTATGTTACTGTTACTTTCCATTTGGGGTTAATTTGATCTGTTTGTTAATTTGTTTTGTTTAATGACACTACTGGAGTACTGGAACACATTGATAAATTAAGCATCAGCTATTGGATGTCAAACATTTGGTAATTCTGACATGTAGTCATCAGAGGAAACCCGCTACATTTTTCCATTAGTAGCATGGGATCTTTTATAAACACTTTCCCACAGACAGGAAAGTACATACCACAGCTTTTGACCAGTTGTGGTGCACTGGTAGGAATGAGAAAAAATCCAATCAGTTGAATTGGTTCACTGAGGTCGTTCAGTCCTGTGACACAAGCACCTAAAGCGAGCACTCAACCCACTGAGCTAAATCACGCCCCCTTGATCTTCGAATTCGATCTTACAACCCAAGCATCAAGTATAAGCTAGATACCACCCGTATCTAGTTCAGACCGGCCTCGGTGGTGTCGTGGTTAGGCCATCGGTCTACAGGCTGGTAGGTACTGGGTTCGGATCCCAGTCGAGGCATGGGATTTTTAATCCAGATACCGACTCCAAACCCTGAGTGAGTGCTCTGCAAGGCTCAATGGATAGGTGTAAACCACTTGCACCGACCAGTAATCCATAACTGATTCAACAAAGGCCATGGTTTGTGCTATCCTGCCTGTGGGAAGCGCAAATAGAAGATCCCTTGCTGCTAATCGGAAAGAGTAGCCCATGTAGTGGCGACAGCGGGTTTGCTTTCAAAATCTGTGTGGTCCTTAACCATATGTCTGACACCATTTAACCGTAAATAAAATGTGTTGAGTGCGTCATTAAATAAAACATTTCTTTCTTTATGATCCATTAATTGTTTAAATATAATTATTTATTATTATATGTATATAATATATCAATATTTTTTAATACTTGTAAGTGTTTCATGTCTGACATTTCAGTGGTTCTGGGGGGTGAGACGTAGCCCAGTGGTAAAGCACTCGCTTGATGCATGGTCAGTTTGGGATCGATCCCTGTCGGTTGGCCCATTGGGCTTATTCTCACTTCAGCCAGTGCACCACGACTGGTACATCAATGGCCATGGTACATGGTATGTGCTATCCTGTCTATGGGATGGTACATATAAAAGATCCCTTGCTGGTAATCAAAAAGAGTAGCCCATGAAGTGGCGACAGCAGGTTTCCTCCCTCAATATCTGTGTGGTCCTTAACCATATGTCCAGTGCCATATAACAGTAAATGCAATGTGTTGAGTGTGTTGCTAAATAAACCATTTTCCTTCCTTTCTTCAGTGGTTCTGTTTCATGCTAATGAGATTTACGGGTATCTTATTAGCGTGAGTACTCTTCTGTTCGAGAGTTAGACAGACATTTGAACGGTTATAGCTAAAACTATAGCAAAAACAAAGAATGTTTGCTTACCACAGGATAGGCAAAGATTCCTGCTGTAATACACATCACAAAGTACCATCACGTTGATAATTATAATTTTTGAGTTCACTGAGGACAAAAATGATTGATATTTTAATCACTAATACTTGAACTACAGGAAGAATTGAGTGCTAGCTAGAGGTGCTTGCATCACAGGACCGGCCTCGGTGGCGTCGTGGCAGGCCATCGGTCTACAGGCTGGTAGGTACTGGGTTCGGATCCCAGTCGAGGCATGGGATTTTTAATCCAGATACCGACTCCAAACCCTGAGTGAGTGCTCCGCAAGGCTCAGTGGGTAGGTGTAAACCACTTGCACCGACCAGTGATCCATAACTGGTTCAACAAAGGCCATGGTTTGTGCTATCCTGCCTGTGGGAAGCGCAAATAAAAGATCCCTTGCTGCCTGTCGTAAAAAGAGTAGCCTTTGTGGCGACAGCGGGTTTCCTCTAAAAACAGTGTCAGAATGACCATATGTTTGACGTCCAATAGCCGATGATAAGATAAAAAATCAATGTGCTCTAGCGGCGTCGTTAAATAAAAAACAAACTTTAACTTTGCATCACAGGATCAAACCACCTCAATCGGTGGATCCATTCAACTGATTGATTTTTTTTCTCTCATTCCAACCAGTACACCACAACTGGTCAAAGGCCGTGGTATGTGCTTTCCTGTCTGTAAGAAAGTGCATATAAAAGATCCCTTGCTGCTAATGGGAAAATGTAACAGGTTTCCTCTGATGACTACGAGTAAAAATAACCAAATGTTTGTCATCCAATAGCTGATGATTAATAAATCAATGTGCTCTAGTGTTGTTGTTAAACAAAACAAACTTTACATAAATTAACCCATCAGCACCTACATGTATTTGTTAATGGCTACTGGCTAGCACAAACATAATCAATGCATGTGATTGTATTTAGCGTCAAATATTGTATACCAGTAAGTGGGAATCTTTGCCTACTCTGTCGTAAGTTGTGTCTGTGAAGTTCATTAAATGATGAAAAGTCTTGTGTGTGTTTTAGGTTAACTATGATGAGTTTGTTAAGTATATTAAATGATGAAATGTGTTTGCTCTCAGCTGTTTGGTTTGGTGTGTGCTGTCTGTTTTGTATATTTGTATAAAGTACATGATTGTATAGTAAATGATGAAATGTGTCAAGATTAACTATGTTAATTAATGTGAAATGTTTCCAGATTAACTATGTTGGGTCTATGAAGTATGTATGTTATAATATTAAATGATGAAATGTTTTTTTCCAGATTAACTATGTTGGGTCTATGCGGTACATGTGTTATAATATTAAATGACGAAATGTTTTTTTCCAGATTAATTATGTTGGGTCTATGAAGTACATGTGTTATAATATTAAATGATGAAATGTTTGTTTTCCAGATTAACTATGTTGGCTCTCAGTTGTTTGGATTGGTGTGTGCTGTCTGTCTACGTCTCCTGCTGCACCCAGTGAGAGTTGGTCCGACTGTGCGACATGTTTTCACACTGGCCGTGGGTTTCATTATACTGTACCTCTGTATCGGCTGGTACGTTTACCTCTGTTATCTCAACTGTGCGACATGTTTTCACACTGGCCGTGGGTTTCATGATACTGTACCTCTGTATCGGCTGGTACGTTTACCTCTGTTATCTCAACTGTGCGACATGTTTTCACACTGGCCGTGGGTTTCATTATACTGTACCTCTGTATCGGCTGGTACGTTTACCTCTGTTATCTCAACTGTGCGACATGTTTTCACACTGGCCGTGGGTTTCATGATACTGTACCTCTGTATCGGCTGGTACGTTTACCTCTGTTATCTCGACTGTGCGACATGTTTTTACACTGGCCGTGGGTTTCATGATACTGTACCTCTGTATCGGCTGGTACGTTTACCTCTGTTATCTTGACTGTGCGACATGTTTTCACATTGGCCGTGGGTTTCATTATACTGTACCTCTGTATCGGCTGGTACGTTTACCTCTGTTATCTTGACTGTGCGACATGTTTTCACACTGGCCGTGGGTTTCATGATACTGTACCTCTGTATCGGCTGGTACGTTTACCTCTGTTATCTCGACTGCGACGTGTTTTTACACTGGCCGTGGGTTTCATTATACTGTACCTCTGTATCGGCTGGTACGTTTACCTCTGTTATCTCGACTGTGCGACATGTTTTCACACTGGCCGTGGGTTTCATGATACTGTACCTCTGTATCGGCTGGTACGTTTACCTCTGTTATCTCGACTGTGCGACATGTTTTCACACTGGCCGTGGGTTTCATGATACTGTACCTCTGTATCGGCTGGTACGTTTACCTCTGTTATCTCGACTGTGCGACATGTTTTCACACTGGCCGTGGGTTTCATGATACTGTACCTCTGTATCGGCTGGTACGTTTACCTCTGTTATCTCGACTGCGACGTGTTTTTACACTGGCCGTGGGTTTCATGATACTGTACCTCTGTATCGGCTGGTACGTTTACCTCTGTTATCTTGACTGTGCGACATGTTTTCACACTGGCCGTGGGTTTCATGATACTGTACCTCTGTATTGGCTGGTACGTTTACCTCTGTTATCTCGACTGTGCGACATGTTTTCACACTGGCCGTGGGTTTCATGATACTGTACCTCTGTATCGGCTGGTATGTTTACCCTCTGTTATCTGGACTGCGACATGTTTTCACACTGGCCGTGGGTTTCATGATACTGTACCTCTGTATCGGCTGGTACGTTTACCTCTGTTATCTGGACTGTGCGACATGTTTTCACACTGGCCGTGGGTTTCATGATACTGTACCTCTGTATCGGCGTGTACGTTTACCTCAGATATCTTGACTGTGTGACATGTTTTCACACTGGCCGTGGGTTTCATGATACTGTACCTCTGTATCGGCTGGTACATTTACCTCTGTTATCTTGACTGTGCGACATGTTTTCACACTGGCCGTGGGTTTCATGATACTGTACCTCTGTATCGGCTGGTACGTTTACCTCTGTTATCTTGACTGTGCGACATGTTTTCACACTGGCCGTGGGTTTCATGATACTGTATCGGCTGGTACGTTTACCTCTGTTATCTTGACTGTGCGACATGTTTTCACACTGGCCGTGGGTTTCATGATAATGTATCTCTGTATCGGCTGGTACATTTACCCTCTGTTATCTGGACTGTGCGACATGTTTTCATACTGGCCGTGGGTTTCATGATGCTGTACCTCTGTATCGGCTGGTACGTTCACCTCTGTTATCTTGACTGTGCGACATGTTTTCACACTGGCCGTGGGTTTCATGATACTGTATCGGCTGGTACGTTTACCTCTGTTATCTCAACTGTGCGACATGTTTTCACACTGGCCGTGGGTTTCATGATACTGTACCTCTGTATCGGCTGGTACGTTTACCTCTGTTATCTTGACTGTGCGACATGTTTTCACACTGGCCGTGGGTTTCATGATAATGTATCTCTGTATCGGCTGGTACATTTACCCTCTGTTATCTCGACTGTGCGACATGTTTTCACACTGGCTGTGGGTTTCATGATACTGTACCTCTGTATCGGCTGGTACGTTTACTTCTGTTATCTCGACTGTGCGACATGTTTTCACATTGGCCGTGGGTTTCATGATACTGTACCTCTGTATCGGCTGGTACGTTTACCTCTGTTATCTCGACTGTGCGACATGTTTTCACACTGGCCATGGGTTTCATGATACTGTACCTCTGTATCGGCTGGTACGTTTACCTCTGTTATCTGGACTGTGCGACATGTTTTCACACTGGCCGTGGGTTTCATGATACTGTATCTCTGTATCGGCTGAATGGTATATCAAACGCTGTGTGGTATGTGCTGTCCTGTCTGTGGGTTGGTGCATATAAAAGATCCCTTGCTACTAATAGAAAAAATGTATCGGGTTTCCTCTCTAAGACTGTTAAAATTACCAAATGTTTGTCATCCAATAGCCAATGATTAAACAAAACTAACTTTATTATTTTTTTTTTAATTAAAGTCGTTGGCTATAATTTTTAAACAGTATACAATATACTCATATAGATAAATTACAGCTTTGTACAGTGTAAACTTACACATTCCTAGCAATTTACGTCGGTGGGCCCATTGGGCTATTTCTCGCTCCAGCCAGTGCACCATGACTGGTACATCAAAGGCCGTAGTATGTGCTATCCTGTCTATAGGATGGTGCATATAAAAGATCCCTTGCTGCTAATCGAAAAAAGTAGCCCATGAAGTGGCGACAGCAGGTTTCCTCCCTCAGTATCTGTGTGGTCCTTAACCATATACCTGACGCCATATAACCGTAAATAAAATGCATTGAGTGCGTCGTTAAATAAAACACATTTCATTTCATTTCATTCGTAGCAGTTTAAATCTTTGAGAGTTGAAAATTTTCATGGTTAATTCAAATAACCCATTTAGTTTTTTGTGTAACTGATAATCATGTAAATGATATCATACATTTCAATACATTTATGAAAAATGGATTATACAATTTAATTAAACTTGCCCAAGTAATGTGTGAATAAAACTATCATTCCAGCTCTGAAAATTGCAAAAAATATCGTTTCACTCGCATGTTGTTCGTGCAAATTTAATTTTGAGTAACAGAATTCAGAGAATCATTTTCATGGATATAACTTGTTATGCCAACAGAAAATGGGTTCCCTGAAATTAATGTTGCATAACCAATAAATGGGTTACGCAAATTGTCAATTCTTAGAGGCCTGCATTCACACATTTTTCGAAGCCTTGCAACGTTTTGCTTCTGGTAGTCCTGGTGTTCGTAATACAATGTAGGCAAAAACCAAGTTTTCTTGGAATCAAAAAGAGTAAGTACTTTGAAAACTTGGATCAGCGACTTTAATGCTCAACTTGTAACTTGATTGTTAATCACCTGCCAATCCATAGCCCAGTGGTAAAGCGCTCGCTTGATGTGCAGTCGGTTTGGGATAGATCCCCATCGGTGGGCCCATTGGGCTATTTCTTGTTCCAGCCAGTGCACCACGACTGGCATACCAAAGGACGTGGTATGTGCTATCTTTTCTTTGGAATGGTGCATATAAAAGATCCCTTGCTACTAATGGAAAAATGTAGCGGGTTTCCTCTCTAAGACTATATGTCAAAATTACCAAATGTTTGACATCCAATAGTCGATTAATTCAAGGGCCATAACTTTGTCAGAAATGGAATTTATTGATTTTTGACAGAGTTGTGGCCCCTAGGAAAAAAGTTTTGGGGCCCAGTAGGGGACATGTGTTGTTAAAGTTTGTTTTGTTTAAGGACACCACTAGAGCACATTTATTTATTAATCATCCACTATTGGATATCAAACATTTGGTAATTTTGACATACAATGTAGTTTTAGAGAGGAAACCCACTACATTTTTCCATTAGTAGCAAGGGATCTTTTATATGCATCATCCCATAGGCAGGATAGCATATACCACAGCCTTTGATATATCAGTTATGGTGCACTGGCTGGAATGAAAAATAGGCCAATGTGCCCACCGATAGAGATCAATCCCAAGCCAACCTCGCATCATGCGAGACCTTTATCACTGGGCTGCGTCCAGCCCCGTCTCGTCAAATATGAAAGGTGGTCGGGGGGAAAAGGTGTGATGTGGAGGGGAAGGGGTGGGATGGGATCATGTTCCTCTTGGCTTTCCTCGCTGATGTTGGTTCCAATAATTTGACAAGTGGTACATGTATATACAATTGATTACTGTGCTGAATTTGCTTCACTTAGAATATGTTACTTGTGTGTGTGTGTAACTATGTGTGTAACCGTGTGTATTTTCAGGACTCAGTAGTAGTTTTTCCTTCAGAATTACTCAAAAGTTGCTAATTTAAAGGTGCAGACTCTAGTTTTAACTCATAAAAAAATGGACACTAAGTTTAGTTAATCTACAAACCTGTAACACACTTGAATAAAGTTACAACAGAGTGAAACAAGAGTCTATGATTTTAAAACCAGAAAATATCCTTAAAAAATAAGACTAGAACTCGAATCAATAACCGCTACTTTTAAAATGCACGTGCATTTTTAAAAACATGAAAAACGCATTTTGTGATATTAGAAACAACAGGATGACCAGAAACACTTCGGTTCTATGGAAATGGATAATCTAAACAATAAAATATAAGTAAATCACAATAAAATATAAGTAATATTTAATTTCAGTGATCACAAACGGCTCTTAATAGTGAAAAATATGCTGTACCGGTATAGTGTTTAAAAACTAGCGTCTGTTCCTTTAAAGAAACTAATATTAACCAAAGACTAAATGTTGTAGCCACTCTGTATTAAAGTGAGCAAATGGCTAATTTGGCATTGTAATAGGCTGAGCCCTGATTTTAATTAATTCAAGTTTGTTTTTATAGATCCAATGTATAGCAGATAAAAGCTAATTAATATTTTGCTTTAAATTTGCTTTTTCCCATTTCCATGGTTTCAGGCAACTATGGCACTGTCTGCTGCAGGCGACAGGATGCTACATTCTGCTGTTAGTTTTGCCGTCTAACCTTGTACATATGTAAGTAGGCCGTAATGTTGCTTTACGTTTAATGACACATGTATCTGTAATATCTATAGTCCGTCCCAGCCTCCATGAACAATGGTTTTTGTAAATAATTTTAGTTTGATTTGCCAAAGAAGAAATGTTAATTTTAATGTGTTGTGGAAATAACAAAAAACAACCTCACAACTATTTTCAGCCCTCTATATTGCGATCGATTTGGTCGCATTTGCAACCATTTGTTTCATTTGGCAGCTAAAACATTTCATAATATCTATATGAAAAATAGAAGTAGGCGTCATATGGCTCCTAGGTGGAAATGTTAACGTAGAGGCCTGATTTTTGTGTGCACTTTAGAAAACATTGGCTCAGAAATAAGTAACTTGTAGTACAAATACCATATTAAGAAAATGGCGCTCACTGTGGGAAGGACTATAAATATATAATTATATAATTAATGATCAGTTGTGAATTACTACACGTCAGTTTAATTTCCCCCAATTATTAGTCATTTTAATTATTTTTTAATTTCTATAATCATTCTAATTCTTTCCCAGTATATACAAACAATTAAAAAAATTCCCATTTGTTAAAAAACATTTTAATTCTTTCCTAATTACTAACATTTCCCCCTATTACTACAAGTAAATATGACAATTGGCAACTATTGTGATTTTCGAAGCATGAAGAAACTGTAATTCAGAACAGTATACAACTGTTTAATGAGACCTAAAATGACATATTAAGCATTGTGGATGATTTGTATGATAAGAAAATAGTTACTTGAGCATATATAATACCTACAATAATTATGACTACACGTCTGCTTCTTGTTTTCATTTTCTTAGTCATTTACATGTAGTATTAGAAGTTATGTCTTGTGTATTCATTAACAAGTACCGGCCTCGGTGGCGTCGTGGCAGGCCATCGGTCTACAGGCTGGTAGGTACTGGGTTCGGATCCCAGTCAAGGCATGGGATTTTTAATCCAGATACCGACTCCAAACCCTGAGTGAGTGCTCCGCAAGGCTCAATGGGTAGGTGTAAACCACTTGCACCGACCAGTGATCCATAACTGGTTCAACAAAGGCCATGGTTTGTGCTATCCTGCCTGTGGGAAGTGCAAATAAAAGATCCCTTGCTGCTAATCGGAAGAGTAGCCCATGTAGTGGCGACAGCGGGTTTCCTCTTAAAATATGTATGGTCCTTAACCATATGTCTGACGCCATATAACCGTAAATAAAATGTGTTGAGTGGTCGTTAAATAAAACATTTCTTTCTTTCATTAACAAGTAAATTACAGCGTTTGCATTTTTTTTATTGGTTAATATTGTTAATAATAATACATGTAGAATACAGACTGAATATGTTTTACATTAATGTTACCTATCATTATGTTGTTTATATTTAAAATGATTATTTCACAAATTATGCCAAATTATTCACTTACGAAGTTTCAATGTAGATAGACCGTCCCGAGTTTGCAGCCATCACACAAGGTTTCTGACTTACATGGCCTTTTTAATGACTAAATTTATATATTAATTACGGTACGTTTTAGTGTTTGCAATATCAGTGTCCCACATATCCAATATGTTTCTCATCATCCAAATGTTTGTTTTATAGGAGATCAAACTCTATTTTACTTTTCAATAATTTTATATTACATGTATATAAATACTTACCAATGATATCCATGTCATAAACCCATGTGATCATTTTAGTGTATTAACCCAGTTAATAATGGTATGCAAATTTGCAAGGTCTCTAGGTCATGTGTTGCTGTGGATGAGCGATTTGCTTACAAGCCAACAAGACCTGTGTATCTAATGGTAACATTTTCAAAGCTTTAGTTAAAATACATGACATCAAACTAATTTGTGCTAATCGTGATGATGTCATATTACCGATGGTGGCGACTTTAGTACTGTGATTTACTAAAAATTTAATTAAAATGTTATTTTAAAAGTGTTATAGGATAAATAAAATTCGCTACTCATGTTTTTTAATATGTAAAATATCAGCCTTGTCTAGTTGATCGGTATTTGTCTCGGCAGAGCCTCGACAAATACCGATTAACATAGACTCGGTTGATATTTTTCCATATTAAAAAACACTCATGTCGAATCCTCTCTATATATACATGTATACATGTCTGTACAAAAAAACCCCTAAAGAAACTGATTGCAAAGTAAATGACGTTTGATCTACTAGAATCAATATTCTAAACACGAAAATTCATGTAGTGTATAATTCTATTCATTAAAAAAGGCTCGGTTAGTCAAACAATTTTTTTGTCATGACAGAAAACTCTGGGTAGTCTCTTTAAAGATAATGAGTATTAGAAAAAAACAATCTCCCATGCACTCGATCATAATCTGGAGCCTAATTCACAAAGTTTCTTATTCCAGCCAGTGCACCACGACTGATATATCAAAGGCCGTGGTATGTGCTATCTTGTCTGTAGGATGGTGCATATAAAAGATCCCTTGCTACTAATGGAAAAATGTAGCGGGTTTCCTCTCTAATAAGACTATATGTCAAAATTACCAAATGTTTGACATCCAATAGCCAATGATTAATAAATCAATGTGCTTTAGGGTGTCGTTAAACAAAAAAAACTTTAAACTTTAATTCACATCACATCATCTTTGTAAGTCTGTTTGCATTACACTGTGAAATCGCAAAGATCATATTGATAATTAAACTATAAGTGGACAGTGATTAAACATTGATTGACATGTAGATACAAAAAAATTGCATTAAATGTACATTGTATTTATTATGATCAGTGTTATTAACTGTTTTTTTCTTTCTTTGTTCTAAATATATCTTTGTAGAGCAGTTTTCGTATTTGCCCTGGGGTATCTACTTTGGTGCAATGTTGTCCGTTTCATGACCGCCAGTGATGAACAGACATTTGACCACTCCTTGTGAGTATAGCATTAATACAGGTAATGTTGTATATTGTGAGGACAGAGTATTCACACCTAGTTATTGTGACTATATAATTTTGCAGTTTTTATTGGTAGGATTATATGTACTGGTGTGAAATTTTAGCCAGAATGTAACCACAGCCATTAGCGAATTGAAATATTTAGGGCCGAATTAACCAAAGCCTGTTTATGTCTTACATACATTTACAATGCTTGAAAACCTGCATTTAAGAAAAACAGGCTGCGTAAATTCGGCGTAGCCCAGTGGATCAATCCGTGTCGGTGGGCTCATTGAGCTATTTCTTGTTCCAGCCAGTGCACCACGACTGGCATATCAAAGGCTGTGGTATGTACTACCCTGTGTGTGGGATGGTGCATATAAAAGATCCCTTGCAGCTAATCGAAAAGAGTAGCCCATGAAGTGACGACAGCGGGTTTCCTCTCTCAATATCTGTGTGGTCCTTATCCATATGTCTGACGCCATATAACCGTAAATAAAATGTGTTGAGTGCATCGTTAAATAAAACATTTCTTTCTTTCTTTTGATGGGGGGATTTTTATTTACATGTTTATCTGTTGAAAATATCACTTGCTGTCATTTGAAGGAAAAAATTATTTTATTATGGATATAATATTTGAAATGGTTTCACTAATATAATAAGTATTCTGCTCTTTCAGTCCTATCACCGTGGCGACCCAGAAGTTAACAAGTTTAGCGTTTGGTATTGCCGACTGGAGACGACATCAAGAATCTGGACTCCAGCTTAAACCAGAGCAGAAGGAAAGAGCTGTCAAGTAAGAACAGAGAGAGGACTCATACCTGTAGTTGTAATGAAGACTTGGGTAGAGAGAGGACGTAGGTAGAATGAGGACTTGGGTAGAATACAGACATGGGTAGAATGAGGACATGGGTAGAGTGAGGACTTGAGTTAGAATGAAGACTTGGGGGCAATGAGGACTTGAGTTAGAATGAAGACTTGGGGACAGTGAGGACTTGAGTTAGAATGAAGACTTAGGTAGAATGAGGACTTGAATAGAGTGAGGACTTGGGTAGAATGAGGACATGGGTAGAATGAGGACTTTGGTAGAGAGAGGACTTTGGTAGAGTGAGGACTTGGGTAGAATGAGGACTTGGATACAGAGTAAGGATGTGGGTAGAGTGGGGACTTGGGTAGAATGAGGACATACATAGAGTGATGAAGTGGGTAGAGAGAAGACTTGTACCTGTAATTGGAATGAGGACTTGGGTAGAATAAGGACGTGGGTAGATTGAGAACGTGGGTAGAATGAGGACTTGGGTAGAGAGATGACTTTGATAGAGTGAGGACTTGGGTAGAGTGAGAACTTGGGTAGAATGAGGACTTGGATACAGAGTAAGGATGTGGGTAGAGTGAGGACTTGGGTAGAATGAGGACATACATAGAGTGATGAAGTGGGTAGAGAGAAGACTCATACCTGTAATTGGAATGAGGACTTGGGTAGAATGAGGATGTGGGTAGAGTGAGGACTTGGGTAGAATGAAAATGTCCATAGAGTGATGAAGTGGATAGAGAGAAGACTCATACCTGTAGTTGGAATGAGGACTTGGGTAGAATGAGGACGTGGGTAGAATGAGGACATGGGTAGAATGAGGACATGGGTAGAATGAGGATGTGGGTAGAGTGAGGACTTGGGTAGAATGAAGACATCCATAGAGTGATGAAGTGGATAGAGAGAAGACTCATACCTGTAGTTGGAATGAGGACTTGGGTAGAATGAGAACTTGGATAGAATGATAACATGGGTAGAGAGAGGACTCATACATGTAGTTGTAATGAGGACTTAGGTAGAGTGAGGACATGCATAGAGTAAGGATGTGGGTAGAGAGAGGACTCATACCTGTAGTTGTAATGAGGACTTAGGTAGAGTGAGGACATGCATAGAGTGAGGATGTGGTTAGAGAGAGGACTCATACCTGTAGTTGCGGTGATAGAAATAAGCTTGTCAGGACAAACGGACAAGTGCTTATTTCGAACGCAGAGTTGTAATGAAGACATGGGTAGAGTGAGAATGTGGGTAAAGAGAGAACTCATACATGTAGTTGTAATGAAGACTTGGGTAGAGTGAGGACTTGGGTAGAGTGGGTAGAGTGAGGACTTGGGTAGAGCGAGGACTTGGGTACAATGAGGACCTGGGTACAATGAGTTGCCAACCTGGATACAGAGATGGAGAACATTAGTTAATAAATGTTCATACTTTATGAGTTTGTATGTGGTGTCTTTACAGAAAAATGCCGACCATGCTGGAGTTTTACAGTTTCATCTTCGGATTCCAAGGAGTGATGGCGGGACCCTTCTGTTTCTTTACTGATTTTATTGATTTCATAGAAGGTCGGCACTTACAGAAAATAGTCACGGTACATGCGTTTCTGTCTAACAGTCCATTTTATCTCATAGAACGATTGATTGATTGTTTAATGACATCCCAAAACAAAAATATGTTGACTGATACAAAAGGCTATCCCTACCAATAGCCCAGCTAGGAATATTTTATTTTAATTTCCCATAGGCAGGACAGTACTTACCACAGCCTTTATGGTACCAGTCATGGGACTGTGGTGGTAATTGGAAACAATGTGCAGTTCCATTGAGGACAGTCAGTGTTGTGTCACATCACACCTTAACCGAACATTCTAACCACAGATTTACATCCAGGCCCACTTACTGATATCAAGTGTCAAAGGTTTTGTTAAAGAAGAAAAGACGAAAGGACGATCGATACTAAAGTTTACATCCAGGCCCACTTACTGATCAAGTGTCAAAGGTTTTTTGTTAAAGAAGAAAAGACGAAAGGACGATCGATACTAAAGTTGAACAAATTACTAATTATAAAATGTAAACAGCTGTAGAGCTGATGTTGCCTTTCATGCCTGGATGTCATAGAATATTCACTTAGCAGACATCCGTAAGTATTGCCACTTTCACAGTGGAAAAAACATTTCTTCTTTTTAAAACTGTTTTGTTTTCCTCAAAAGTTGCACAATGGCGGCTTCCTGCTAATATTATTTCTGAACTTCTGCTTTGAAATGTAAACATTATACCTTCAACTTTATGCACAGAAAATTATATATACTACTCAAAAGAATTTAAGGGTCAGACGATATTTTCGACATTATTTTCTGAATGTCAATTATATTAGCTAGACCATAATGTCACGCATGGTATTGTTCCATTTTGACGAAAGTGGGTCTAAGCAACCCATAAATGAATTAAAATCCACTGTCATTGACACTGTCGACTAGTTCTAATGGCGAAAACATGCTTACATTTGCACGTAAATTAGGGCGAAAGCGAAAGGTCTGCTAAGTGCCCATAACTTGCTTTTTCACAAAGCGCTTCATTTGCACGCTTTGCATGTGTATTCCATGTTCCCAATGCTGAATTTCCATATAATTGGAGCTTGAGTTCGGGTACGGTGCACACTCCAAATTCGACAATGGTACGACATCAACTGACTATCGAAGATCGAGGAAGGCCTATTGCTTGGCTTCAGGATGGCAATACGCAAAGAAATGTTGCTCTGAGACTTGGTGTCAGTCAGAGTGTCGTTGGCCGACTGTGGCAACGGTACCAAGCAACGAATTCTGTTCGAAATCGTCCACGTTCGGGAAGACCCCAAAGCGCTACAAATAGAGAGGACCGCTACATCACCAATATGGCTCTACGTCAACGCACAACCACTGCACGCCGATTACGTGACAATCTGCGGACTGCGACTGGAACTCGCGTGTCTGATCAAACATACACAATCGTCTGAGAGCCAATAATCTACGCTGCCGTCGCCAGGCTGTTCGACCACCACTCCTACCACGTCACTGGTGCACACTTCATCTGCGGTGGCAACGTGTTCAGTGGGGTCGAGTGATGTTCACTGGTGAGTCCAGGTTTAGTCTCCAGTTCAACGACGGTCGGGTTCGTGTCTACAGACGTCCTGGGGAGCGCTTCGCTGATGTTAACGTTAGACAACGTCACCGGTTCGGTGGTGGCAGCGTCATGGTGTGGGGCGGCATCTCTATCCACCACAGGACCCCCCTCTGTGGTGGATGGCAATCTGAATGGAATCCGCTATTTGAATGAGATTATCCGGCCGTTGGTTCTCCCAGGCCTTCAGCAGATTGGCGGCGGGGCAGTTCTGCAGGATGACAATGCCAGACCCCACCGCGCCAGGGTGGTAACGGACTTTCTCAGACTACAAGGTATCGCCAGGATGGATTGGCCAGCATACATTTGTATTCGCCTGACTTAGCCCCAATAGAGCACGCCTGGGACGAATTAGGCAGGAGAGTTCGGGATAACCATGCCCCTCCGGCCAACCTTCATGATCTGGGTCAACTTCTTATGGCAGAGTGGCAGGCCATTCCCCAAGAGTTCTTCAGACGTCTGATCAACAGCATGAGGCAACGATGTGTCGAGTGTATTCGCGCCAGGGGTGGATTCACACACTATTAAACGAATGTTCTAATGTGTAAAATCCATGTTTGACAACCTTCAACTTTGACAGCATGTCATGTGACTTTCTTGTATACAGTGACGTTTATTTGTGGGTTTTTGTAAATATGGAACAATAAATTAAATTTTTGGTGTAGTTTACATCATCAATCTAATACACTCTGAAACTTATTTGGTTATAAATTTTTGACCCTTAAATTCTTTTGAGTAGTATATATTGAACCAAATCATTAAATTTACTATTATTGTAAATTGTTTTTCTTAGGTAGAGAATCTTTAGAAGTTGACCCATGGAATTGAAGTTCATTTGAAGCAAACACTCTGTAATATTATGTTAAGTTGATGTTGTTGACAAGTTTGCTGTCTTAATGCAACTCATCTGTCTCTTAACAGCTCTGTTTAGCTGCCGATAGGTCAGCTTGCCAGATTTGGTGGATTTGCTGATTTCATAAGTTTTGTTATGATGAAATAAGACCGTCATTTTGTCGCACTGAAGGGCGACTCTGTTTATACAATATGCAAGAAAATTATACTTTCAATATTCATAATGAGCAAAGGTTATAGGTGGGGATCGATTAATTTGTAGTTAATTCATCACAAATAAATGTCAAAACGTACTTATAACTTTGATAAGATATTGCACCTTGAAGATCTACCTGTATTGGTAAATTGGAACCAGGGTTGCAGAAATGAAACATATTTCACTAGCTCGCCGGACCAGAACCAACTAAAATTTACTAGCCCGCAATAATTTGTACTAGCCCGCCAATCTATATAATAATATATTATTAATAATATAATATACCGTGTCTTCACTTCAAATGATATATATACATGTATATGAATATATTGACAAAACATTATTAAGAACACCTGGTAAGTGATCAACATCGCGTGGCCCGTCAACTCGTCTGTTGGAATTTTTACTCGTATTTGGCCAGAGAGCTACACATGTAGTACTTTCTGCACCCCTGGGAACAGTGAAAAGATATTATATACAAAAATGTGGCTAGTGGCTTTTTAGAAAATGGTTCAAATGCTGCAGAGAGGTACATCACTTTTGTGAATAGTTAGCCAAGCACTTAGCTTATCTAAACATTGTGTGCCAACATAGATTGTTGTAAATTTAAACAAGTCTTTTCTTCATTTTGTGATTTCTCTGGAATGTACTCTGTGTTTCTCAAGTTAACCAGACCTTTTGAATATATTGTTTTGAAATTTTGTATTACAAATTTAAATAATATAGCTTCAAATGTAAATTTTAAAACTCCTGTAGCCAACACAATAACTTTGTTGATTAATTATATTGCATACTCTCAACAACAAAAAAACCCTCACTCCCCAACCCTCTAACTTTCTACCCACTAAATTAATTAAAATTTGAAATTGTTGTTCTTTTGTAGAGTGATGATTCTAAAAATGAAAAGAGGAGACATAATATTTCTCCGGTGGTAAGTAAAAGTGAGAGATTAAGTTCTTGAATTAAAACCCACAACTTCAAATGCCTTGTTTTTATAATAATATTCAGTCGAGTGTTACACTCTGATGCACAATAAAAGAGTCACAAAGTAAGATGTGAAAACGTATAGTGGGTCTAGACTATGGAATGCGAAGATTTTAGATGGGATTGAGTCATACTTCCCCAGGAAATACATTTAATAAAAAGAAAATTCACTATTAGCAGGGGTGGTGGGGGTGGTGTGCATGCCTGTATTATTTACTGTACTATATACCTGTCTTATTAGCGTAGCCCAGTGGTAAAGCGCTCACTTGATGCACAGTCGGTTTGGGGTCGATCCCTGTTGGTGGGTCCATTGGGCTATTTCCCATTCTAGCCAGTACACCATGACTGGCATATAAAAAGCCATGGTATGTACTACCCTGTCTGTGGGATGGTGCATATAAAAGATCCCTTGCTGCTAATCGAAAAGAGTAGCCCATGAAGTGGCGACAGCAGGTTTCCTCCCTCAATATCTTTATGGTCCTTAACCATATGTCCGATGCCAAATAAATTGTGTTGAGTACGTCATTAAATAAAATATTTCCTTCCTTCGTCCTGTCTTATTATTCACTACCAGTCCAACCAGAGAGAACTATAGGTTTCATCTCCGTCCTTCTGTCTGTCTGTCTGTCCCACATATAGTTTTCCGGATGGGTTTTTCACAATGCCTCAAGATAATGAGCTAAAATTTAGTGTATAGCTTTATCATTTTCTGTTACAGATCAAGTTTGAGTTATAGCCTTTGAACTTTGAACTTTGAAACTTTTTTTTGCAATGCCTGAAGATACTGAGATGAAATTTTGTATATGGAGGATTCATCTCAAGTATTTATTACTTCTAAAATAATATTTTTATTTGATATTTAGCAAATCACAGTACTAAAGTCTCCTCCATCAGTAATATGACGTCATCACGGTTAGCACAGATTAGTTTGAAGTCACGCTAAATCTTATGAAAACGTTACGCTCAGCTATACAGGTCTTGTTGGCTTGTAAACAAATGACCCATTCATAGCAACACATTATTACTGATAGAGACATTGCAAATTTGCATATGCCTTTAAATTTGCATACCATTATTAACCGGGCTGATACACTAAATTATCACATGGGTTTATGACATGGATACCATGGGTAAGTTATAGAATAAATAGCTTTGTCACATACTGTTACAGATAAAGTTGAACTTTCATGGCGATTTCCCCATTGTTAGGACATATGAAAATTAGTTTGGCCTGGTAAGGGACATATACTGCTTTATTATCCACATGGTTCAACATAACCGAGTTAATAATAATCATACGAAGCACATGTGTAATAACAAGTGTAATGATGGGAAGCGATGTCATAACATGACGTTGCTTCTTCAGTCCTAGCTCAGACTGTGCACTTGGAAATATGATGTCATTTCATCGACTCCATTCAGTTGTGGCTGAAATATTTTGAGTTGGGTCTTCTTATTCATAAAGAAAACAACAATAATAATATGGATAAAAAAGAAATTATTACACTCGCGTGTGAGTCATACTGATTTTATGAAACTTGTGTCAGGATTCATTTATTACCCTCGTTCTCGCTCCGGCAATACAAAAATCCTGACACTCATTTCGTAAAATCAGTACAACACACAAGCTCGTATAATAATCTCTATTTAGCAATACTCTCAGAATGCTTGTCTCCATATCTAAAATCAGTACAACACACAAGCTCGTATAATAATCTCTATTTAGCAATACTCTCAGAATGCTTGTCTCCATATCTAAAATCAGTACAACACACAAGCTCGTATAATAATCTCTATTTAGCAATACTCTCAGAATGCTTGTCTCCATATCTAAAATCAGTACAACACACAAGCTCGTATAATAATCTCTATTTAGCAATACTCTCAGAATGCTTTTCTCCATATCTTAATTCTTCATTAAAGATGACACGTTTTAGGATTTTCTGTTTTTGTTTTTGGTACGTTAACAAACTGTATGCATTGGAAACACATCTGGATGTTTCTTTTCTTTATAGGGAGCAGTGGGATGGAAACTGTTGTCCAGCATGGTGTTAATAATAATCTTTATATACTTTGTTCCGTACTTCCCAGTGTCAGTTTTAGTAGGCAAGTATCTCTTCAAGTTACTTTGTAATTAATTATTAGTCCCCTACCAGTCCAGCAGGAGGGAACTATAGGTTTCATCTCCATTCTTCTGTCTGTCTGTCCGTCCGTCTGTCCATCCATCTGTCCATCTGTCTGTCTCATATATTTTTTTTTTTCTGGATGTTCTTTTAACAATGCCTTGAGATATTAAGCTGAAATTTTCTGTATGTCTTTATCATATACTTTTACAGATCAAGTTTAACGTTCATGGTGATTTACCCATTTTCATTGAATTATGGCCCTTAAATTTAAGAGATACGAAAATGTGTTGGGCCCAGTAGGGGACATGTATTGCTTTAGGTCTCACTACACAGATGTCATATGTCATTGGAAACCATGTTAAATTTTCCAAATTCAAATGAAGATTGCCAAAAGAACGGGTTCTTGTTGGCACTAACAAAATACATGTACACCATTGCGAACATACATTATATAAGCATTTAGTTTAACTCCAAACTTGAGAACATTTCCATCTCAGTTTTTTGCTATATAACCGCATCTGGTTGTAGTATCGGTCCGAACAGCTGGTTCATGAACCCATTCACAACCACTGGTTCTTCCGCTATACACCCATGTCCCCAAAAGTCAATGCACAATATTGCAAAATAACGTGGGCAAAATACAACCAGAAGGCTTAATTAATTACCATTGAAAAATACAAATTGTTTTAATTCTTCTCCAGTTACTAGAAGGTAACCACAACATATGTCACAATTAGGAACTGTAGTGGACTGTGATGAATGAAATCTCACCCGGAAGTGAACTGTGTAGTGAGACCTTAGCAGTACTCTCAGAATGTTTGTTTTCTGATGATAACTTTACGAGTGTTGTGTTACTTTCTGATGATAACTTTATGAATGTTGTGTTACTTTCTGATGATAACTTTATGAATGTTGTGTTACTTTCTGATGATAACTTTACGAGTGTTGTGTTACTTTCTGATGATAACTTTACCAGTGTTGTGTTACTTTCTGATGATAACTTTACCAATGTTGTGTTACTTTCTGGTGATACTTTACGAGTGTTGTGTTACTTTCTGATGATAACTTTATGAGTGTTGTGTTACTTTCTGATGATAACTTTACGAGTGTTGTGTTACTTTCAGATGATAACGTTACCAATGTTGTGTTACTTTCAGATGATAACTTTATGAGTGTTGTGTTACTTTCAGATGATAACTTTATGAATGTTGTGTTACTTTCTGATGATAACTTCATGAGTGTTGTGTTACTTTATGATGATAACTTTACCAATGTTGTGTTACTTTCTGATGATAATATTATCATATTGTGTTATTTTCAGATGATAACTTTACCAACAGTCACAATTTCCTCTATAAAGCCATCTACCTGTACATATGTTTGTTTGGTTTTCGCGTCCGGTACTACATTGGCTGGATTTTAGGTGAGATTTTCAGCATAGTTTTCTCCCATATGCTTATTTTATTTTATAAATGCACTAGAGTGAAATTATAATTAACATCATATGATAAATTAGGTAAAGAACACTGTATGAAGTATATTTAGATGTATTTTCTTATCAGGTCTATGCTCATTTATGTCCAAGATTCTGTTTTCACAATTATAATGGAATCGTAGGGCTAGCTCTGGCACTCAGCCAATTCGCCAATTGTGAATTTTAAAAACAATTGGCAAATTTAATTTTGGCAAAATAATTTCCTATAATAATTGATATTTTGTTTGAAAATAACTGGGTTTCAGCAATATTTTAATTTTAATGGATAATTTGGCGAAAGTTTCAGCTTACCCAGAACTAGCCCTGTATAGGGTGGCCAAATATAGTTACTGTATAATTTAATTAAGGGCCTAAACTTTTCCCTGGATGTGACAAATATCCATATAGTAATGTTGTTCTCGCTTTTTGGAGGGCACCCAATATATGTTGTTCTTGCTTTTTGGAGGGCACCCAATGTATCATGTTGTTCTCGCTTTTTGGAGGGCACCCAATATATCATGTTCTTGCTTTTTGGAGGGCACCCAATATATCATGTTGTTCTTGCTTTTTGAAGGGCACCAAATATATCATGTTGTTCTCGCTTTTTGGAGGGCACCCAATATATCATGTTGTTCTCGCTTTTTAGAGGGCACCCAATATATCATGTTGTTCTCGCTTTTTAGAGGGCACCCAATATATCATGTTCTCATTTTTGAAGGGCACCCAATATATCATGTTGATCTCACTTTTTAGAAGGCACCCAATATATCATGTTGTTCTCACTTTTTAGAGGGCACCCAATATACAGTGAAACCCCTCTAAAACGAACACCTTGGGACCAAGTAAAATGTCCGGTAATAAGAGGTATCCTGTTTAGAGAGGTCAAGTTGTGTACTGATTTTTAAAAAAAGGACCATGAAAAATGTCCAGTTTGGGGGAATTCCGGTTTACACAGGGTCCGGTTTTGAGAGGTTCCACTGTATCATGTTGTTTTCACTTTTTGGAGGGCACCAAATATACATGTATCATGTTCTCACTTTTTGGAGGGCACCCAATATATCATGTTGTTCTCACTTTTTGGAGGGCACCAAATATACATGTATCATGTTGTTCTCACTTTATGGAGGGCACTCAATATATCATGATCTCATTTTTTGGAGGGCACCCAATATATCATGTTGTTCTCGCTTTTTGGAGGGCACCCAATATATCATGTTGTTCTCACTTTTTGGAGGGACTCAATATATCATGTTGTTCTCACTTTGGAGGACACCCAATATATCATGTTCTAGCTTTTTGGAGGGCACCCAATATATCATGTTCCTTCTTTTTGGAGGGTACCCAATATATCATGTTGTTCTCTCTTTTTGGAGGGCACCCAATATATCATGTTCTCTCTTTTTGGAGGGCACCCAATATATCATGTTCTACAAACTGTATGAGTTCATGATTTATCTGTAGCACCGTATAAATTATATCTTGGATTTTCATAATAATAGTTTACACAGTAATTGTTGCCCATATCAAATATGCAATGTTAGGATTAAATAAAAAGCATCTTCCTATATTTTACAAATTCAAATATTTTACAAAAAGAGAAAAAAATGGAAAGAGAGTGGTTTTACAACTGTTACAGTTTTGATAAAAAAGATATTTTAAAATTAACTGCATTCTACGTCTTTTATTTCTGTTGCATTTATTTTTTATGATTTATGATTACATGAACATTGTGTAATCGGGTATATGTATTGTTTTTGGCATGAAGATTTGGCCAAATTGAACTGAATTTGTTTTTGATGTTTTATGATTATACAAATGTGTAATTGGGTATATATATATTTATATATTGTTTTTGACATGACTACTTGCCCTCATTGAAATGAGTTTGCTTTTGACATTTTATGATCATATAAACATGTGTAATTGTGTATCTTTATTGTTTTTGGCATGGAGATTTACCCTCATTGAAATGAGTTTGTTTGCAGCGGATGCAGTCAACAATGCGGCTGGGTTAGGCTTCAGTGGATTTGACGAGCGCGGAGAAGCCAAGTGGGACCTGATGACGAATGTCAAACTCTTTAAAATCGAGGTAGCCATTTTATATCAGTTCGAGTTCTCTCAGAAATTAAATTCCACTCAGTGGCTTAAACGAAAGTATTACGGAAATTACTCCCTATATTATTAACTACAGTTCAATCCCGTCAGTGCTCGAGAAAGTGTTCGACCCATCGGGTAGTTCGACCTTGGTCCGGTGTAGACATGTTTCACTGTACACACTATCTGCTATTTATAAACCAGATAAATATTAGGTCCCCGACATGGTCCGGTGTAGACATGTTTCACTGTACACACTATCTGCTATTTATAAACCAGATAAATATTAGGTCCCCGACATGGTCCGGTGTAGACATGTTTCACTGTACACACTATCTGCTACTTTTATAAACCAAATAAATATTAGGTCTATGTTTCACTGTACACACTATCTGCTATTTATATAAATATTAGGTCTGCTATTTATAAACCAGATAAATATTAGGTCCCCGACATGGTCCGGTGTAGACATGTTTCACTGTACACACTATCTGCTATTTATAAACCAGATAAATATTAGGTCCCCGACATGGTCCGGTGTAGACATGTTTCACTGTACACACTATCTGCTATTTATAAACCAGATAAATATTAGGTCCCCGACATGGTCCGGTGTAGACATGTTTCACTGTACACACTATCTGCTATTTATAAACCAGATAAATATTAGGTCCCCGACATGGTCCGGTGTAGACATGTTTCACTGTACACACTATCTGCTATTTATAAACCAGATAAATATTAGGTCCCCGACATGGTCCGGTGTAGACATGTTTCACTGTACACACTATCTGCTATTTATAAACCAGATAAATATTAGGTCCCCGACATGGTCCGGTGTAGACATGTTTCACTGTACACACTATCTGCTATTTATAAACCAGATAAATATTAGGTCCCCGACATGGTCCGGTGTAGACATGTTTCACTGTACACACTATCTGCTATTTATAAACCAGATAAATATTAGGTCCCCGACATG